>NC_073693.1:125028197-125120697 GCF_029784155.1 Uranotaenia lowii | reverse complement strand
TTTCAAATTTTGGATCACCATAAAGAAGCTTTAAATGTTTGAATTTAGTGTAAGAATTAAGCTTAAGAACTTCATATTTGAAAAAAAAAATCCTTTTTTTCATATTCGAAAAACTATTTTTAATGTATTTATAAAGCATATGATTTTAGAAAAAAAACATGTTTTAAATTTTATATGAAATGCTATACCGAATTTGAAACTAGATTTCAAAGCATCTTTTCATTTCTAATTTTTAATTTCCAATGATTATTGATGCTGGAAAACAAGAATCTTAACTAGATGCAGAATCTGAAATTCGCAAATTAGAGATACAATTTTGAATATGCGAATATGGAAATAGAACCTCCGGAATGGGTTTAATTTATTTTAAAATGATACATTCAGACTGTAACAATAAAACTGTAGAAGAATTTTGAAATAGGGATGGGTTTTTGAGGTTTTGGCATTAATTTTAAGTTTGAATTGTTGCTCCATTATCATAATTTAATTTTGAATTTTAAATTTTTAATGAAGAGTTGAAGTTTTCGCTTGCTTTTTTGGAGCCTCACGGGGGGGGGGGGGAGGAGGTTCAATCCTCAAACACCTCCTCCCCCGTTCCTACGGCCATGAACCTTGGAAGAAAGTTTTAGTTGAAAAAGTTGGAGTTAAAATTAAATAGAAATATACTTGTAAACCACAAAATTACTATTCATAGTAAAAGTCCCAAATTATTCTGCAAAATTAAAATTAAAAAAAATCAAATTGTGTCAAGTGGCTTTGGTACTCAAAATTCAAAATTTGAATTAGTAAATCTTTGTGGAAGTTCCGAAAACGAATTAAAAATTTGTTCTGATAAGGATTCAAAGTCTAGAGTAATACCACAAATTGATATCAGTTTTCGTGTACAAAATTCAGGACTGAATAGCAGAATCTCAATAACGTTCGAAGGAAAAGAATTCCTAAAGTCGACAAAATTTAAAAAAAAACTTCATTGATTATAACTCTTTTAATTCAACATATAGAATATAGAACATGATTTCAATATAAAAATTCAAATAAAATTCAGTTCAAGTCTGTTTTACATAGAATCTGGTCGCATCTTTTCATTTACTGCAGCGCCCCTAGTTGTCGCATCGCGAATCTATTGACTTTGTTTTGATCCGGATGGTTCGTTTACTTAGTGGTGAAAATTTCATCAAGATTGAAGCAGTCAGTCAAAAGTTATCGACGATGGAACGCGAAAGGCGAGAGAAAATTCTGCACACTCACGTAGAGAAACCGACGTGGTCAGGGGTAGGGTAAAGATCGCGAAATTCCTGAAATATCCAAAATCGACTGTAAATTCGGTGCTGCAACGTTACCGGAAGACCCTTACGATGGATCGAGCAAAACAAATCTGGCGTAAAAGTGGAACATATGACCAGTAGCTGCGAGCAAACGTAATTCGATCAGTTCACAATAATCCAGGAATACAGCTCGACGAATTTGTTTGCGAGAAGGCTTGCGGTCTTATCATGCGAGCAAACACCCCAACAGGATGCTGAAACAAAACCTGGTTGCCAAAACCAGGGCAAGGAAGTTGTACGAGAAAGTGTTGACCAAGTACAACGGATGCATTTTGATGGACGACGAAACTTACGTCAAAGTGGATTTTGGACAAATACTCGGTAACAAATTTTACCTTGCGAAGCGTAAAGGGAATGTTGCGGGTAGATTCAAGTTTGTTTTCGCAGATAAATTTGCTCGTAAGTTGATGATCTGTAGTTGTTAGAAGAAGACTAAGATTTTCATTACTGGGGACACAATGAATGGAAATGTTTACAAAGAAGAATGTCTCCAGAAGAGGGTTTTGCCGTTCAATTGGTCCCACAAAGGTCTGGTGAAGTTCTGGCTGGACCTGGCAAGCTGCCACTACAGCCGAGATGTCGTTAAGTGGTATAAGGAGAACAAGATCGATTTTGTTGAAAAAAGTATCAATCCACCAAACTGTCCGGATTTTCGTCCCATCGAGAAATATTGGGCTATAGTTAAGGGCAAACTGAATAAATGTGGCAAAACCATGAAAAAAACCCGCTCAAATGGAAAAGTGGTGGAACAAGATGGCGAATGAGGTTACCAGCAGTACTGTGCAGAAAATGATGGGTAGTATCACAAAAAAGTTCGAAAATTCATCCGAAAAGCTGACGAATGATTTTTTGTATTTTTTTTCCTTAAAGTGCAATAAAAACCTTACAAAATGACATGTATACTTTTGTTGTACGTTATTTCTTTGCTAAGAAATGATCTATTTTATCCGACCTGATTCTATGTGAAACAGACTTTTAAAGATACACTAAAAGTAAAAATAAAACAGAATTCAAAAATCAAGTGCCAGAGCTAGGTGCAGTTATCCAGATCCAGATAAAAATTCTATTAGTCTATAAGTTTAAAAATTTAAATAAGAACTCACTTTAGAAAATGAATGGAAGTTTGAATAAAGAGCATTTTTGTCATTTCTCTATAAGAAATGGTTCAAACTTTAGGAAAAATAATAAGCACTATAAAATTCAATCAAATCATTAAATGTTTCTATGGGGAAACAAGCAGAACCATACTTGAAAACTCGGATATCGAATGTTGGCAGAACTGAATCTAAATATTGAAATCAAAAGACCGTATGCATTATTAGTTATCAGATTTTGAAAATCTCTGGATCAAGCTCCGTACTTGAACTTAAAAAAAATTAATTAGGATTATTGATAAATTGTAGTTTAAAAACTGTGACATTTGAATTTTGTCTCATAAAATTAAAAAAAAAATCTTTGCAATTAAAATTATGATTTGTTAATATTTGTCGATAGTTTGAAGTTATGAAACGTTTCTTTACCATTTTACCGTTTGCTTAACCCATATGAGTCCTTCAGAACCAAAGAGGTGCGAAGATGGTCAATTTTGAGTTTATAATGCATTCTTCATGATTCAAAATATATATGGTGAAATTTTTTGATTTATGAAAATTTCCCTTTATAATATTACGAGCGAACAAGAGTTACCACTATATGAAAAAAAAAAAATGAAAAACCATAATAAAGAAAACTTTGAAGCGCATTATTTCGAAAACAGCTTTAATGCACGTATAACTCATTGGCTCTAAAGGCCTCATATGTCATTTGCATCTATCCAACATTATCTTTTATTTACAGTCTTTGAATTAATTTTTTTTATTTGTTTTGTCTACCGTAACGTAGACTAGTTTGATACATGTGTATTTCCTCAACAATAGGTTTAAGCAGTGTCTGCTTTACAATTTTTTCTTAAAAATTTAGATTTATTCGATGAAAATATTGTTTGAGTTTTTGCCGAGACATTGTAAAGTCAATGGTTTCGCAGTGTTGATTGTAAGAGGCCATCATGCGATTTATTGGCCCGTTTTTTGCGTAGTTTGTGCGATAGTGATTAATGAAAAATAAATTTCGATTTCGGAGTTGCCGAGAGGGTGCATAAAAGCTTAATTTTGATAGAATTTCTTTTGAGTCTATACGCTGCGAAACGAAATCGTTTACAAATGAAACCATTGCATATTCGCGGCGTTCTTTTAGTGTTTGTATGTCAATGAGCATGCAGCGCGCTTTATATGATGGAAGTGGAAATGATGTCCAACCTATTTTACGAAGGGCATATAGTAGAAATTGCTTTTGAACTGATTCTATTCTTTCTTCGTGTGAAATTGTATATGGGGACCAAACAACGCTGCAATATTCCAGTAAAGACCTTACATAGGCAATATATAGTGTTTTTATTGTGTATGGGTCTTGAAAATTAAAGCAAAAGCGCTTAATAAAGCCCAGCATGTTATTTGCGCTATGGATGATAGTATTGTAATGGTCTGTGAAAGTAAGTTTAGAGTCTAAGATAATTCCTAAATCCCTGACTCGTTCACATTTGTCTACATTCTGATCTCCTTATGTAATTGTTATGTTTGGTGTTGTTCTTTTTCTGCTAAATGATATTAAGCTGCATTTTTTTACATTGAGCTTCAGAAGGCTTTTTTTGCACCACAGGTAGAAAATGTTAATTTCATTCTGGAATATGCTGATGTCTTCTTCATTTCTTTTTTCCAAATAGAGCTTCATGTCGTCGGCATAAATTAGCATTTTGAGATTTTTGAGAATAAAAGAAATGTCATTTGCATATAGTATGAAAAGTAGGGGTCCTAAATGAGATCCTTGCGGAACTCCTGAAGTGACTTGAATTGGGAGCGATTTCTTTCCATTGAAATTTATTATTTGTTGGCGATTCGTTAGGTATGATTCAAACCATTTCAGGAGTTGAGATTTCATGCCAATGCCATGTTGCCTGTCAGTTATTCGGTTTTTAATTTGGGCAAACATTTTTTCGTTTATAATTGCTTCAAAATGCTTTGGAATGCAAGAGATAATGGCTATTCCGCGATAATTTCGAATGTCAGACTTTCGACCAGATTTGAATATAGGCACTAAAAATGAGCTTTTCCAAATTTTAGGAAAATTTCCTGATTAGAATTACATATTGAAAAGCCAAAACAATGGAGCTGTTAGTTCCATTGCCAAACTTTTCATGAATACAGGAGGAATTCCGTCTGGTCCTGGACCTTTCGAAGCGTCTAAATTTTTTAGTCCTTGCAGAATATCCTGCACATGAACTTGATTAATGCTAATGTCCCTTGAGAATTCTGGGAAAAATGAAAAATAATCGCGATCACGATCTTTTTCATTAAATGTCGTATAAATTTCTTGAAAGAAATTTGCAAAAAGATTGCAAATTTGCTCCGAGTTATCACCGACATGATCGTCAAGGTGCATTTTTGACGGAAAATTCCCAGTTTTCAACTTTGCTTTCACGTAGTTGAAAAAAATCTTTGGACAAGTCTTTATTTCAAGTTCAGTTTTAGCATTGTATTCTTCAAGTGCATTGCTGATGGCCAAGTTCAGTTGATCGCATAGGTTCAAATATGATGGTAAATTTTCATTAGTATTGTGCTTTTTGTAAAATTTATGTGCTTTCTGTTTCCGATTCTTTAAGTTCATGATTTGTCTGTTGAACCAAACCGGGTACTTAGAGTTTCGGTGACGTCTTCTTTTCTTCAATGGTGTTTCTTGTGATATAATTCCAAATAAAATTTTGTAAAAGACGTCAGCAGCAGTTTCGACATTTCCTTCATTCCTAAAAATTTCTTGCCAATTGACACTGTTTAATCTATTCTTAATTTTTTCATAATTTTCAGATTGGTATTCAAAGACTTCTTCATATACGCAGTCGTTGGTTCTTTGATGTTCATGTATAAATATGGAATATTCAATCGCCGTATGAAAAGCCTCGTTTTTCCATAAGGGGTTTTGCGCTTCAATTACGCAAAAATATTCATAAATGTTTGTTAGTATAAAGTCCAAATAGCAATTTTGCGGTTTTTTGTGTGATTTATTTGATTCAATCCCAAATTAGCAATTTTGTCAAAAATGAACTGCAAAGTTTCATTGTCCCCAACGACTGGGAGTAATATGCTTTCATTTTCAGAGTCCTCGATGAAGTCGGCGTGGCGTTGATTGAAATCCCCTTAGATATGAATTTTGACCTCAGGAGATAGATGGGATATTACCTCTTCTGCAGTGATGAGGAATTTTTCATAAGTGTTTTTATGAGCATGGTCTGGTGGAAAAAACTCTGAGGCAAACACGTGTGTTTCACCTGTTATGTGTGCCTTCACCCAAACCTGCTAAAATTCATTGAATTTTTGGGTTGGAATTATTTCAGAATTAAAGCTATTATAAATGGCTATAAGAACTCCGCCACCTGACTTCTTCTGTGACATTTGAAAATTTCTGTCTTCTCTGAATACGTTAAATGCACTTCCAAAAACTTCTTCACCACGAACGCTTTCATCCCAGCTAGTTTCAGTTGCTAGAATGACTGAGAAGGACGAGCTTAGTACATTTTTATTAATATCCTTCATTTTGGCTGGGCTTTTCATGCGATTGAAATTTTGACAATAAATCAAAATTTCAGTCGCACTCTGTTTTTCGGAAGAAGTTTTTGAATGTGCACCTGCTTCAAAAGTGTTCGTATCTAATTCTACCTCCGTAGAAGGCGTCCTTATTTGCGAAAATTTGAAGGGAGAGTGTGGAACTTATTGGTGCTTTCGCAAAGTTGTTGTAGTCGATGAGTCCGCTCGCTGGTCAAAAATCGCTGATAGGATTGTAAATCAGCAACAGCGTCTGCCGCGCCTATCCCGAACTCCTGGTGTACTTCTATAAAGATGCGCTGCAGGTGGTCAGGAGCAGTAGGTAGGCCCTCCGATGCTTGCATCAGTTGCTGGCTGGTCCTTTAGGAATGCAAGATACATTCGGACCACTTTCATGATTTTTGGGTCACGTAGTCTTGCCTTCAAAAAACGACCGTCTCCGACCACCGATTTTAGAACTTATGCAAATTTGTGTATGATTCTTTAGGAGGTTATGGAAAAATTTGATTGGAGATATATGTTAGACTATCGAGCCGTGGATTGGCTCCTGACTTTCTGAAACTGTTGTTGGATGACAATGTCTATCAACTAAATAACATTTAAACTATCAATCTATAAAAAAAATATATAGTGTGTGCAGCGGTAAGGCTTAGTTAAGCTTCAGTCAGTTATTTGACGAAGTTGTCAAAAACTAAGAGAAAATGCTTAAAACTATTGTTCTGAGTTCGTCTTGGTACATCTTCGTACCAGAAAATTATCAAATTTTCAAAGAAGGTGGACAGTATTAGAGAAACATGAGTTATCGATTGATATCTCAGAACACTCTTATTTTTGCGTTTTTTAAATCACACTTTTACAGATGATTAAAAATCAGACATGTTGCCGAGAGTGCCATAAGTAAACGTACACCCATAGAAGAGGTTGCAAAAATCCAATACCTATTTAGCAAATCTCCGTGCTGAAAATGCTCTGAAAAGTGTAGTGTACCAAAAATGATATGATTGGAAAAGCACTACAAGCAGCTTTTCCAATCATATCATCTTTGGTACATGGCAAAATGATGCACAATTCAAGTGAAACAAGAAAATCATTCTTTGAATTTATCCCAAAATAAAAACCGCCTGCCGTTTGGCCGGTGTTTTCTTTTCATCCAGTTATTAGAAAGCTTGTTATTGCCGGTTTGGCCGATAATTCCACATCCTAGGAAGTTCATTATTGGAGTGGTGTCTAATTTGTGGATGCATAAATTCTATTATTACACGTTGAATTAAGCTTATATTATTTAAAATGGTTTTATTAAGGCATTTTACATACAACGTTTTTATGCGCCGGGAGTATTTTTGCTAACTTTGAGCTAGTATAAGGGGGTTTTCAGCTTATAACTATGAAAAGTGTCTTTTTACCTTAAAGATTTTTTTTTGTTGTTGTTCGAGGTTTCTATTTGGAAATAAGGTGGAATTTGATTTAAAAAACGGATAGGGAACTCACCAATCAACTAGGTATTCAAACTTTGGCCTAAAATGGCACAGATTTCGCTTCATTTTACATTTTTGAGAGGATAAAGTTTTGCTGAATTATTTCTTTAAAGCATTTCCCGCAAGCACACCGTACTCCATGTGATTATTTTCCTTTGGTAGGGTTTTTGTTTTCTTTCCGCGGGCTACGATTGCCTTTGAAGGTCTGGGTTGTTCTGTTTCCTGGAACAGATACACATTATTTACAGGGCAAAGGAAAACATCGATGGCAGCAGCAAAAAATTGAAACTTTCAAAACATCTGCTATATTACCTTAAATACAGGTTGAAAAATAAAGCAAGATGTAAGAACTGTCAAGATGGAACAGCATTTGATAACGTTCCTTTTCCTGGGGACCGAAAAAATGAATTATTCCATCTCGGCAGACCTGCCGAAACAAAGAAAAATGGCGATCCTCGTAAGTATGGCTTTTAGAATGATCCAAAGGTTCGGTTGGGGTAGCAAAATTCACGTACCAACCGGCAAATGAAACAGTCCCGCATTTATTTACAAAAGCTTCCCCATCCAGGAACCCAAAAAAAAAAAACGGAGAAGATTTCCGTGATCTTTTGGACTTCAAGTGTTTTATCTTTTGCGTATATATGACAAGGAACAAGAAAGGAAGTTTTCTTAGCATCACACACAAGAGGAAAGAAATAATGGCACTTGTTAGGAAGTTGTTGTGCTCGTGTTTTATTTCTTATTTTCTAGACAGGGTGCGTTGAACCTTTAATTGAACAGTGAGCTGAAGACAAGTAACATGATTTCATTTAAATCAATTTGAATTAACTGATAATGTAACGTTTAAATGACTCAAAGAGAAATGACCTAATAAGTATGAATCATCTCTTTTAAATTATGTATAGTGAGTTCGAAATAATTTAATGGATACAAATTTGAAGAAAAAAATACTTTAAGACTATAGCATTTTGTTGTGTTGATGTTGTGTTGAGATGATTTGAATCCATTTATTAACTTTTTAGTTTCAGAAGTACATAAATTTTTGTTTTGTATGATGTATGATGTATGATGTAATCTTCCATCCTATGTAGCGTGGCACAGCCCGTTTGCAGTGAACTATCGCGCATCATAACTTGATCCATATTTCATATTCATTAACTTTAAACTGCCTTTGAGTGGACTATTCCAAGGGAGTGAAGGTACAAGTAGAGTAACAAGTACAGTTCGTTTAGGGTTAGGATAATGTGTCTCCACCGAAAGTACAGTTTATTGCTAATAAATAGGAAATTCAGCCATTATGATGAGGAATGTTCCATAGGATAGGTAGACGAACCCGCCTTCTCTCGGCGATGTGTTATGAAGGTAACTGCCCAGTGCACTCTACCTTCCACATCGCTCCGATTAGGTGTCCGGATGGCCCTCCCATAGCCCCAGTAATAAAAAATCAATTTTGAAAACTAGAATTATTATACCTACAATCATAATTTAAAAATAAATCAACCTACAATCTAACTACAATAGATCTAAAATACATCTACAGAAGAGGCAACAAATTTTAGAAGGATGTTAAAAGAGATAGAAAATATTGCAAAATCATTGGCATTCTTCAAAAGGAACATTTCTAGTAGCCTATCTGTTTTCTGAAAAATAAAACGATTATTTGAAATAAGAAAGAAGCTGATAAGATTGATTCAACCACTCCACATAGGTTGAAATAATATTCAGAAAAACAATGTTATAAGATACAATATATGACCCTGTTGAAAGAATGCATCTTTTCGCTGCAATCAATGCTAAACAGAACAAGTTATTATAGGGTAAGTATAAAAAATGGGTTGTTTTCCAATTCTAAAAACAAGTTACATTGCGGAGCATAATCCACATATATAGGGAAAAATTGGAACTGTCTCACCCGAAACGCATTTCAGCACATTGAAAAATCTGGATGCTGCTACTCCAGGAAACATGACTGGGCATGTTTCATCTATTAGCTGCTAACATTCGTGCATAGATGAATTTTTGGCACGAGCCTTCGCCCAAGACTTCATGGCATCTCACACCTACTGATTGGCCCGATCATTTTATTCTATTTTCTTCTTTCTCAACACCCACACACTCAACTTTTTGCTAGATCACAGGTCGGCGTGCCTTTTATTGATGACTAAAAAAAAACAGTCATTAAAGCCATCTCTCGACAGACCTTATTTTTCCCTTTTGCTCTCACTAATATTCCATCCCCTTCCCTTTTCACCAGCAAAGATGCACTCCTTTAACCCGTTTGTCAAACGCACACATCCTTAAAGTAGACCTTTCAATGCTTCATAAATACATAACACGCATTAAACCGAAAAAATTCGTGGCTTGTGTGAATTCACTCTCCTTAAAATTCCTTTCTTCATTTATGTATCGCACACACAAACACCCAAAGCCCGAAGACTATTTCAATTTGGATTAGCATCTGCCGAGTTGCACCGCCATTTTCTCTAACTTTTCTGCCATTGTTGTTAATTCAGCTCAAGGGATTTCACACAACACTTAGCGAATAATTGGGATACGTTTTTTGACTTTCATTTAAGAGATTTCAAACTTGTTGCGTGTATCCATCGCATTTTAAAAATTAACATTTTGACAACTATGCACAAGACGGCGAACGATTTACACTTCAACAGTGCAGCAAACTTCAAGACCAACCGAACGCGACAGTACATAAATTTTTGTTTTGGCTCAAAACTCATTTATATATTTTTTTGAAAAATTTTTATGTTACGTTTTTAATCTTTTTTTTCTTCTTCTCATTTACATAACGGGTAAATTTTTTTTAAAGCGCACAATTTCTAATGCGTTTTAACTATGACATCAACTTTAGAAGTTGAGCAGAAACTAAATTTCTAAAATTCTCCCAACACATAATCCAGTACACGTTGACGCGATTCTAAAATAGTATAAATTCATAAGACCAAGCAGTTTCATGACCCTAAACGCCTAATAACACTTTTTTGAGTGACTCGATATAAAAATAATCACAAATTCAATGTTTCTAGCATTGGCTTATCCTAGCATCGAGGCAGGTTTTGTGAAGGACCCGTTGAGAAGGGGTATTTTCCAGATTCAAATTTAGCAAAAAATGATATCAATCCCAAATGTAAACAAATCGTGTTAACAGTCATTCCGGATGTAGGCCTTTGCAATTTACTCAATAAAATGTGTTTCATCTTAAAATCACTTAAAATTTTCAAATCTATATATATATATATATATATGGGTCATTCCATACCAAGTGACCATGAAAATGCAACGACCCTCTTCGATTTCGCTCAAAATCAGTAGGGTGACTTATCATAACGTAAATAAGAAAAATACAAAGTTTTGGGGGAATCGGACCACCCTCCCTCAAATGGCAGCCCCCCCTTTTCTGAAAATTTGGCAATTTTAGCCGAAAAAACTGTTTTTGTTTTTTTAATATCTCGAAAACGGTAGAAGCCACAGATAAGATAAGACCATCCCTATAAAGAATATATTATAAGCTATCAAATGAGTTGATAGAAAATTTTCGGCAGTGTTGCCAAATTAGATAATTTTGCATTTTAAAACTTAAATTGCGATTATCTCAAAATGCCCCCACTTTTATTTTTGATTTGATGGTGCCAATGGATTCAGCGTGAAATTTTACATAAGAATCATTTATTTACTCAAAACAATATGAGTTGTTTCGGTGATATCAAGTTTTTAAGATGGGAAATTCGTGAAATTTCACCGTTACGCCAATACATCTTATAAATACGCCTCCGAAAGGATGGATCTGCTTCCGCATATAGGTACTACAGGGCTCGTCCATCGAAAAGTGCACATTTTCACAACACCCCCTTTTTTGTGATAATTGTTGAGGATAAACGGAATCATTTCCATTTGAAATTAGCGGGGGAATCGGTGAACGAGCCTTCCAAAATTGCCAATAAAATACACCAAATGCTTTCTTCAGGGCTTCAGCAACTTCTAAAACTATTATTAGATATATATGAGACAATTGTATATCGTGACTTGGTACAACTTTGTTTCGAAGACAGCGAACCATTATATTCAATATTTGACGTGTCAGGTTTAAAAAACTGTTTCTCCAAGAGATTTTTTTTACTTTGACTGTAACTCCAGAGAGTGATGTGATAGGACTTTGACATATTCAACAAACTTATGTATTTTGATCAGATAAACAACTTTGTCGAAGACATCAAAGCCCTAATTTGAAAAATAAAAAAGATAGCATTTTTATCTCGCTATCGGTGGACCCCTCGGCAAAAATTTTGACGCTAGAATATGCTCCATGTAAAATTAAACAATGTTGCTGAAGACATCAAACGCCTATCTCTTCATCCCTGGGCGCTATTAATTTCGTACAGCTAGATTGATGTTCTGCTCCACTGTGCAATGATAGCTAAGACTATGTAAACAAAGCTACGAGGGGTCGTTCAATACTGTTTCGCATGCAACGAGTTAATTACTGTTGAAGCAATGTAGCAGTTCAATTACCGAACCCTGTAGTACCTATATGCGGAAGCAGATCCATCCTTTCGGAGGCGTATTTATAAGATGTATTGGCGTACCGGTGAAATTTCACGAACTTCCCATCTTAAAAACTTGATATCTCCGAAACGACTTATATTGTTTTGAGTGAATAAATGATTCTTATGTAAAATTTCACGCTGAATCCGTTGGCACCATCAAATCAAAAATAAAAGTGGGGGCATTTTGAGATAATCGCAATTTAAGTTTTAAAATGCAAAATTATCTAATTTGGCAACACTGCCGAAAATTTTCTATCAACTCATTTGATAGCTTATAATATATTCTTTATAGGGATGGTCTTATCTTATCTGTGGCTTCTACCGTTTTCGAGATATTAAAAAAACAAAAACAGTTTTTTTGGCTAAAATTGCCAAATTTTCAAAAAAGGGGGGGCTGCCATTTGAGGGAGGGTGGTCCGATTCCCCCAAAACTTTGGATTTTGCTTATTTACGTTATGATAAGTCACCCTACTGATTTTGAGCGAAATCGAAGAGGGTCGTTGCATTTTCATGGTCACTTGGTATGGAATGACCCATATATAAAAAGCAATTTCTGTATGTTTGTTTGTTTGTTTGTTTGTTTGTTTGTTTGTTTGTTTGTTTGTCCTCTATAGACTCAGCCGTCTTTAGAGCTAGAGCTTTGAAATTTAGCATGGATGCTCATTTGGATCAGGAGTGATGAACAATGTTTTCGGATTTTCGGATGACCCCTTCTGAAGGGGGTCGTCCATATAAGACAAATATTGTTTTCGCGATATTGACGTTATTTTCGGTCGGATTGTGTTGAAAATTTGCACATGAGTGTTTTAAAAGATGAGCAATCGATTTCAGGTGTCAAATTTTGTGTAAGGGGTCAGCCAAAGGGGTCGTCCATATTAATTGTTCGCGTTTTTTTTCGATATTAACGTTATGATTGGTACAAATTGGTACACGATAATTTTGAGTGACGTGCAATCGATTGGAGGTATCAAATTCAGTGTGAGGGGCCGAAAAAAGGGGTCGTCCATATTAACTTTTCAATATCTTAGTGATATTGACGTTGTTATACATCGGATTGGGATGAAAATTTGCACACAGAAGTTATTAGAGACTTGATTTCACTTATCCAAATTAAAGTCATGGGTCGGCCAAAGGGGTCGTCCATATTATCTATTCACTGTTAATGCGATATTGTCGTTATTACACATCGGATTCAGATGAAAATTGGTACACTAGAGTTTTGAGGGACGAGCAATCGATTACAGGTGTCAAATGTTTTGCCAAGGGTCGACGAAAGGGGTCGTCCATATTAATTAATTTTTCACTGTTTTGACAATATTGACGTTATTAGGCAACAGATTGCTTTGAAAATTCGCACACAAGAGTTTTGAGGGAAGGTCAATCGATTTCAAATATCATAAGAGGTCGCCGAAAGGGGTTTAGTTTTTTGGCAATAATTGCGTTGTTATGCAACGTTCGAGTCAAAATTTATGCTCGGGGGTTTTTGGCACGGTCAGTTGATTCCTGATTTCAAACTTAGAAGAAGACAACAGAAAAAGTGATCGTCCAATATTTTTGCAATTATTACTTTACAATAAATTCGGTAGTGTATCTGGAAAATGCTTGACAATTGACTTTCATACAAACTGTTCATGACATATTCCAAGTTGAAAGCGAAACGAAGTTCGTATGGGATCAGCTAGTAATTTATAAAATAGAATTGGGCGTAACTTCCTGTTGATGCATTTTCGTTGGAACGTGAAGTTACGCCTATCAAAAATGGGGTTAACTTTTCTATTTGTGTAAGGCCAAAAGGCGTAACTGAGTTGACTATGTGTGACCAAAGGGCGTAACTTCTAAACCAAAACAAAAACGACCGGTCAATTGAGCGCGACTTCCAGGCGTAACTAGCGTCGAGAACGAAAAAGGGCAAAACTCGCAAAATCTCTGGAATAACTATAAAAATTAATAATTTCTTGATAAGCAACTAACAATATGTGGATATATTACACTTGTGAAGGTTTTCAGAAGCAAAAAGTGGTTGATTTTTAAAATAGTATTTGATTTGATCTTCCGAAATTTAAAAAGCATTTTTCTGCTAATTTGCTCCTTTGAAATGTTAAGCAAAAATATGAAAATTGAATTCTTAAACAATCATTCTGCTTATGAACAAATTTAAAAAAAAAATACTGTTAAGCTTCGAAATTAATCAGAATCACACTAAGACATTTGTTTTGTTAATAATATTTATGTTAAATTTATTATTATCTTCATTCAACAAAATGGGAAGCTTCTATCAATGCAATATATCATTTAATTTTGTTAAAACTTTTTCGTCAATTCAATAAATCATCTCATTATGTCAGAACGCTTACTATTATCAATTTTTAATTAAAATCTTTCAAATATTGTTAATATTTTGTAATTTGTTTGTAAATTTTGTATGCGAGCCCCTCTTTATTTTTTTTTTATTCGGAGGGGTTTGGAATTATCATAGAAACCATTCTCGATTTTTAAAAACGGCTACACCCCAAATTTCACAATGATCGGTTAAATTCTTTTCAAAAATCGTTCAAATTGTGTAAAATATTTGTTTGTTTTGTATAGGAGCTCCTCACTATTTGTTATTATTATTATTATTTTTATTTAAGACACTTTACCATTCTCATGGCATTCATGTCTGTGTCAATTCCTATTAACATTATTTACAATTTATCTATCAGATTACACAATTTTAGAAATTTCAGAACATTGTTTTCCTTGTTTACACAGTTCGACAGAATATCGAAGATAGAAAGACCCTCCATTTCAGATGAGCGGCGAGCTTGGTCGAAACCCCGGCAGTCAACCAGGATGTGTTCGATAGTTATTTTAACACCGCAGAAGGAGCATTCTGGTGGTGTATTTCTTTCAAATAAAAAAGAGTGTGTTAAACGCGTGTGTCCAATACGTTACCTCGTAAATACACGTTGTTCAGATGCGCAATTTCTATCGTTGTATGCGCTGATGGATGGTTTTACACGCCGCAGTAGATTTTGTGACCGACTCCACTCCGATTACCATGCCTCCCTTAAACAGATTTTAACCGATGGAATTGCGTCAGCTGCTGGAACAGTTATAATTATCGGTGATCTCTTTCGTCCTTGGTTTGCCCAATAATCCGCCCTCTCATTTCCTGGTATGTTGCAGTGTCCAGGGACCCATGCAACCACAACATTGTTTTCTGCTAAATACTTTTCTGCTTCTTGAATCCAGGGGTGCCTTGAGTGTCCTTTCGAAAGTGCATCGATAACGCTTGCAGAATCAGTAAAAATTATCGACTGTTGATGTTCAGATCTAGCTTTTTCGGCTGCAATTTTGAGCGCATAAGCTTCAGCGGAGAAAATGCTACAACATTTTGGTAGAGAGCAGCAAAGTTCTATTTCTCGACCAACGGCGGCAGCTCCTATCTCCTCTCCAAGTTTGGACCCATCGGTGTAGAAGTGGGAAAAATGTTTGTATTTTGTTTGCATCATTTCATTAAAAAAGGTGAGAACTTTATAGCTCGGGCTTCCCGCTTTCACGTTTCGGCGCATGCAGTTGTCGATGCGAGGTGGTTTTAGATACCATTGACGGTCTGACAATCTCAAAGGAGCACATATTTTCGGAATCGGTAAGTTGGTAGTTACTTTAAGTAGTTCATCAGCCCGTTTTACTAAAAGAGAATCGCAGTTACTCTCGTTTTTCTCCATCAGTCGTATTGCCAAGATTGATAGACGCTCAACCATTTTATATCGAAAATTTAGACGCCCTGCTTCTACCATGATCGAGTCTATAGGACTAGATCGGAATGCACCGGAAGATAGCCGAACCATCTGATTATATACAGGACTAAATATTCTTTCCATGTTATCGAAGCTCAGACTAGTCAGACCAATACCGTAGAGAAGTCTAGACACTATGATTGATTCTCCGACATTAATAAGAGTACAACGGTTACTTCTTTTGATATGGCCCCCTAAAATTTTAAATACATTGAGCCTTTTCGTGCAGCTATCTTTCACAGTTTTCAAGTGATGTAGAAAATTCAATTGCTGATCGATGATGACTCCTAAAATTTTTATTTTACGTACTCTTGGTATAGCAATGCCATTTATCTTGATTGCGCGACCACGTTTTCGATGAGGTATATTGCAGATGTGCATGAGCTTGCATTTCTGAGGGGCAGTGCTGAAACCAACCTTAGATGCCCATCCGTGAATTGCTTTAACGGCATTTCTAAGTTGCTTGCGTAATGCGCCAGGATTAGGACCTTTAGCAACCAAAAGTACATCGTCAGCATATAGGAGAATATGCACATTATTGGGTACCACCAGGAAGATGGGCTGCATTGCGATGAGAAACATGGTGACAGACAAAATCGAGCCCTGAGGTACACCATTTTGAGCTGTTCTGAGATTGGAGGAAACACCATTAGAAACAACACGAAATCTTCTGTTACTCATAAAGCTGTTTAGTATATTAAGCATTCGTCCGGAAATTTTCCATTTTTTTAGCGTCTGAATGATTGCGAACCTGCATGTGGTATCATATGCTTTGGATATATCAAGCGTTATCAATTCAACATGCTCATACGGTTCATGAGACAAGAAAGATTCTAATTGAGAAAAATATGTGTCAGTTCCACACCCAGCTCTGAAGGCATGTTGCCTTCTGTCTAACCGATTTGAGTTTTCAAGCTCTGTTATTAGACGTCGGTTAACAAGCCTTTCAAAAAGCTTACCTAAGCAACTGAGTAAGGTAATGGGACGATATCCTTCAGGTTTGCTAAGGTTCCCGTCTGCTTTTGGAATAAGTATGATCATACCCTCTTTCCATTCACCCGGAAAGTCGCCACTGTGCCACACATCATTAAACATGTTTAATAAACATATTTTGGATGATGCTGGTAGATGTTGTAGCATTTTATAACTAATGTTATCTGGGCCTGTTGATTTTCCACACTTACGATTTAAAGCGAGTTGCAGTTCATCTAGTGTGAAGTCGGTATTATATCGGGATGTTGAGTTAATTGAAGAGTTTTGACTTACTGTGTTCATAATTCTGTTTCTTCTTCTAAGAAAGGTGTTAGTATAATTAGCGTCGGAGAATCTTTTTTCATATTCGTTTGCAAGAGCGTTAGCTACGAGATTCCCATCATTGGTTGGACCATCAGGGAGATGTAAAACTATTGTTTTATTGGTTTTCTTACCTTGAAGCCTGTTTATGTTATTCCAGATATTTACCATAGGTGTTTCAGGGTTGATGTTTTGAACGAAATTTTCCCAGCTATTTTGCTTAGCTTCACGGATTATTTTCCTGGAAGCAGTTCGGGCCAAATGAAATCTTTCCAATGCTTCAGCTTTCCTTGGGTCGTTGTTGATGTGGGAAGGATTCTTTTAGTCAAACTCTTGTTGTTTTTGATGGTAGAGTTGCTTTAAAGCTATATTGAAGAAAATACAAATTACTATGTACATTATGAAATTTAAAAGATATTGAACTTACATTCTAGTTTTCCTTCTCTAAATTAACATCAACAAATCTTGACAAATATTGTTTCCTGGATTTTCGTTTAGACAGTTTCTCTAATCTTCAACAAATGTGTTAACCTGTAAGTTTGATGTGATAAATTTATAGCCATATGTATGCTTCAATCTCTTAGTGACAATACTTACAATCAAGTTAAACACAAACTACTAAACTGAAACGTAAACTGCCTAACAAATAATCACTTCCTTTCAAATTTAATTTATCACAAAGTCTTCCTTTCGTGACTTCCTGTCGCTGCTAACTGGCGGTTAATTTTCATTCTGCTTCTTCGCGCTCTTCTACAGTCGATAATGCAGCCTGCGCAGCACTTTTCAACGAGGGGTCTCTCGATGTTACATACCCCTCCCCGTAACACTAGTTCTTTGGAACAGTTTTACCATTCTGCACATCCAATACTGCTAGTTTGACCACTGGGCGATCCAAAATACCCTTTGCTGTCTGCACCTTTGCTCGGCGAACATGCCCAGATGTAGTTTTCGTGACTTGTATTACACGTCCTCTTTGCCAATCGTTTCTTTTGCCTTCATTAACGACCAGTACAAGGTTTCCAACCTCCAAAGCTTTTACTTCATGAAACCATTTCGTTCTGCGAGTAATAATTGGGAGGTACTTCTTAACCCATCGTCTCCAAAAGTGATCAACTAAGCATTGAGCTTGATTAAAGCTGTTCCTTAGACCAGAACTTTCATCCGTAAAACTTTTTGGCGGCTGTTTGATCCCACTAGAATTTAATAACAGGAAATGGTTGGGTGTTATTGCTTCCTGATCCTCTGTGTCCAGCGATACAAACGTTAATGGTCGGGAGTTGACTATCGATTCTGCTTCTGCTAAAACTGTTGACAAAACTTCATCATTGAGCTTTCGATATTGCGACATAGCTTCTAGTGCTGTTTTTACTGAACGCACCATCCGCTCCCATGCCCCGCCCATGTGGGGAGCATCTGGCGGATTAAACTTCCAAGCGGTATCCGTATTGGTGAACGTTTCAGCCAAATCTCTGTTTCTTTCCTTCTCCTTCTCGAGGTCATTCGCTGTTCCCTTGAAATTAGTCCCGTTATCTGAGTAAAACACCAAGGGTGTTCCTCGACGCGCTATGAATCGCCTGATAGCCATCTTGCAGGACTCGGTCGACAAGGAAGAAGTTACTTCAAGATGGACTGCTCGAATTGTTAAACAAGTGAATAAAACAATCCACCTTTTTTCTGTTCGTCTTCCCACTATTACTAGTAACGGTCCAAAATAATCAATCCCAACAAAACTAAATGGTTTGTAATCCGGAGTTAATCGCACCGCTGGGAGATTTGCCATTTTTGGAGGTATGGGTTTTGCCTTGTACGACTTGCACCACATACAATTACGAATCACTCTATCCAATGCTGCTCGTAAACTTATAATGTGAAAACGCTGCCTTACTTCATTCACAATTGTTTCTCGGTTCGCATGTAAGTAACGACGATGGTACCAATCCAATAGTAGTGACGTTACCCTATGATCCTTGGGTAATATAATAGGCCTTTTAAAATCGTCAGATAAAGACAGTCCCGCATCCATTCGTCCTTCCAAACGCAACACACCTGTATTGTCCACTATTGGAGAAAGCCTGTATAGCGGACTGGATTTTTCAATTCTTTGAAATGGAAATCCGTCACGGTTACGGGTCAGCACAGTTAATTCATCAGGAAATTTACTTCGTTGTACCCATATCCATATTGTTACTTCAGCTGATCTTAATTCTTCGTTCGTTAGAGGACAGTTCAATGGAGTGATTTTTTTACACGTTCGCACGAAATTCTCAACATATCTATGCACGTATCCCACAGTGCGGTGCAAACGTTCCCATTTAGAAAAGTTGGTCCAAATTATCATCTCATCCCTTGGAAGTTGGTGAATTAAGCACGAACGAAGTTCTTCTTCGGTACCGGCTATTTCAACTTTCGACTTAGGCCAATTTTGTTCAGGTTCCTTAAGAAAATCTGGTCCTTTAAACCAACGGCTTTCGTGATCGAATGATGGTCCTTTACCCCACTTTGTCGCGTCATCCGCAATATTGAGTTTAGATGGGACCCATCGCCACTCCTCGACTTCCGACTTATTTAAAATTTCGCCAATTCGAAATGAAACGAATTGTCTGTACTTCCTGCTGTCCGATCGAATCCAAGCAAGGACTGTATAAGAATCTGTCCAAAAAACTCTTTTTGAAATAATCCAGCTATGACTCGAAACTATAGTTTTTGATAACCTGGTACCCAGTAAGGCAGCTTCTAGTTCACCACGAGGAATACACACAACGAAAAAAATCTGTAAAATTACATCACATATAATGTAAATAAAAAGAAGCATCATATATGACGGAATTTTCCGTGTGTGGTGAATTTTACACGCCTGTAAAATTTTAAAGACGTGTAAAATGAAAGTCATGTAAATTTCAAAACCACTGAATTTAGGTAAAATTTTCTTATTGGATATTTTTTTGGTTTACTTTTTAGTTACTTCTGGGAACGCAAAAGCGAACCAATTTAATGGCGGATTTTCATCTCTAAATTAAAATCAATTTGGTTTTAATAAAAATCATTTATTTGTTAAAAATCTGATTCTATGAACACTACATTGTCTTTCACCGTCTAAAGACCAAAATTTTCGAAGGCATTGGAATATGTATAACAAGAGAACACTAAATAAATTCGAAAATATTTGCATATTTCGTCAGCAACTCTTTCGGATTACCATCTTCGAAGGACAATTATGTACGGGATGCCGCTCACAGAGTTGCATCTTGTGGGTACGCTGCCGTAGCGCCGCAAAGAATTCGGTGAACCAACAGTATCCACTAACTTACGAACGTGGAAACTTCTTCAAAGCAACTTTCGACTAATTGTTTTGGTGCACGACTTGACGCAACACTTTGTTTACTTTTGTGTGGGCCAGCTTCGACAGGCTGTTTTTTGACATGATACATTGCGTTCAGTGTAATGTAATTTACATTTAATTAAAATTCAATGTCCATATAACATTTCACGTCGTGTAATTTTAAGAAAATTTTCATTCAGTGCTGTTGAGAATTTTGTGTGATCAAATAAATTAGTAAAATTACATCACATATGATGTAATGAATTGTAAACTTCAACAGACGTGTATAATTTGGAAGACATGTAAATATTTAAAACGTGTAATATTCAATTCGTACTGAAAATTCCGTCATATATGATGCTTCTTTTTAATAACATCATATGTGATGTAAATTTACATCAAATAATCGCGTTCCGTGTCAAGTAATATTTGTCTCATTAGAATTCAGTGCTGTTAAGGATTCAACTTTATTTTGATATGTAAAATTACATTAATAAATCGCGTTCTACGTCATGTAATATTAAGGGTTTCCAATTTCAGTGTTGTTAAGGATTCAGATTTTTTTTCTGTGTAGACAACGAATTTAACGGTGCCACTTTGGTTTTTCCGGACACCAACGCTAAATACACCTTGCCATTTACAACCGCACGAAAATAAGCAACCGCTGCATACGCTTGTTCGCTGGCATCAGTGAAAACGTGTAATTCAATCTCAGTGTTTTGGTTTCTTACAGGAAAATAACAACGATTTACTTTGACGCTGTCAAGCTGACCAAACAGACGGGTCCAATCTATCCATCGTTGGAAAATTTCATCTGGTATCGCTTCGTCCCAACCAATCCGACTTCTCCAGATGTCTTGAATAAGAATTTTCCCGTGGACTACAAAGAACGAAACGAGTCCCAGCGGATCAAAAACGCTCATAACACATTGTAGAACCTGCCGCTTCGTTGGTACTTTGTTGGTCATCATAAATTCATTTAGTTCAGGTCGGAGAACCTTGGAAAATGTGAAATAATCTTCAGAAGGTAGCCAAACCATACCAAGAACTCGTTCAATATTAGAAGATGCGCCGATTTTTTCAATTTGGAGGCTCTTCTGCTCCAAAGTGACTTCTTCCCCAATGCCACGAAGCACTTCGGGTCGATTGGAAATCCAGTTTCTTATATTAAATCCAGCTGCTGCATGGATTTCCTTTATTTGCAGTGCCAATTGTATAGCCTCCTCAACCGTATCGCAGCTCACAAGACAGTCGTCCACATAATGTCCCTTTTGAACAGCTATTGCCGCTTTGGGGTACAAACTTGCAAAGTCGTCCGCATTCCGATTCTTCACAAATTGTGCCGAACAGGGGGAACAAGTGGACCCAAAAGTTGCAACGTCCATCACAAACACAGTTACATCATCGAACGGCTGATCTCTCCATACAAACCGTTGGGCTTGCTTGTCCGCGTCACAAATCCTTATTCGGTGAAACATCTGTTCGATGTCACCAACGATTGCCACTCTATGCTGCCGAAAATTGCTCAAAACTGTTGTCAACGACGTGAGAAGATCGGGTCCCTTTAGTAACATCGAATTCAGACTGATGCCGTCAACCTCTGCTGAAGCGTCCCAAATAAGGCGAACCTTTCCGGGCTTTCTAGGATGGACCACGACTCCAAGTGGTAGATACCAAGTTCTCTTCGAGTCAGTATTCTGAAGTTCGGCTAGGGTTGCTTTATGTGCGTACCCTTTAATCTGGTATTCCTGTATCTGTTTCCTAACAGCATCGTACAAGTTTTCATCCTTTTTCAATTTTCTTTCCAGACATTTAAGCCTACAAAGTGCCATTTTGAAACTGGAAGGAAAAACGAAGTCCTCATATCTCCATAAAAGTCCGGTTTCGAATGCCCCATCAACACGACGTGTAGTTTTCTCCAGAATAGAACGAGCCCGCTTATCTTCTTCAGACTCTGGGATTTCGACTCCGATCCCAGTTGATTCCACCTTTAAATACTGCTTAACCAATTCATGAAGACTTTCTCCTTGATTGCAATTACATTGTTTAACCAAATGGACGTTGACAGCCGTGTTTCCTGCAGGGCAGCCTCCATAAATCGACCAACCTAATCGTGACAAAACAGCTATTGGTTGGCTTAACGTGTTTCCCTCAACTGCTTTCATAGAAACCAACAGATGAACGTTGTCAATTCCGATTAAAATTCGTGGAATTATTTTTGAATAGTCTTCAACAGGCACACATCGCAAATGGGGAAATTTGTAAAACAATTCACGGACCTTTAAAGATTGCTGTGGAAGGACAAGTTTCGAAACTGAATGGACATTTAACATCGGATACTTATGCCCATCTTGACCGGAGGTTTTCAATTCGGCTCGACGAGATTTAGCTTCGATGCGCGATACATTATCTGTCCACAATAAGCATAATGGGTCGGCGACGCCAATTGTTCCCAATTCCTCAAAAAGTGCATTGTCCATTAACGTTACAGCCGAACCTTCATCTAACATAGCGAACGTCTCGATAGATCTATTTTTACCGTGAACAGTCACGGGCATGATCCTAAACAACGTAGGCATCTGTACTGCATGATGGTTTAACACCGCTTGTGTACCTGGTTCCATCACGTTCGTCTGCTGCTGTTTAGTAGTATTGTGTAGAAGCTTATGATGTAGTTTCTGGCATCCGTTTTGGTTACATCGTCGTTTGCTAGGGCATAACCATTTTCCATCAATTTTGCCATGCTGTCCAAAGCACGTTCGGCACCACTTCAATTTATGAACCACTTTCCATCGTTCGTCGACTGGTAAGAGTTTGAACCAATCACAAGCATCTGCTTCATGTTCCCCGTTCTGACATTGTGTGCAAATACTATCATTATAATCTCCTACCATCGACTCACTATCTCGTGATTGGGTCAGAGAAGTTTCGTGAAAGTTCACAAACATTCTATCACGCTGTTTTGATTCGGATTTAGATCCCCTAGATTCTGGCACTACGTGCAAAACAACCGAGCTTGCTTCCATTACTGTTCGTTCCATGAATTTCCCAAAGTCATTCAGATTCACTGTCGACAGACCTAAACGATAACGTGCCCAATCCATTTTGTCGGCAACTGGTAGTTTATCAATGAGTTCCTGTAGCAATAATGGGTTTGAAAGATGATCGCCTTGTTCCGTGGCAATCATGTGAGCGCACATATTTTTGACTGCCATGCCAAAGGTGATCAGCATATCTAACCTTTCGGGTTTGGGTGCCGGCGTATCACGAACTTTCTTAATTAATGAGTAAAGAATTAGTTCTGGCTTACCGAATAGTATCTGTAGGGAGCTGATGATGGACGGTACTGATAAAGGAGACAGTAGGAGACTACGAACCGAATCCAGAGCGATGCCTTTCAAGCTTCTTTGCAGCCTTGCTAAGTTTTCAACGTCTGTATATCCGCATACTTCAGTCGTCATTACATAATGATTGTAAAAGATAGGCCATTCCTCAGCGTTACCCCAAAATAACGGCAGATCCTTAGGCATAACTTGTCGGGCTGCAATTTGCTCCGGCAAAAGCATATTTCTTGTTGGTTTTGTGTAGAATTCTCTTGGAAGAGTTTCACACCCACGAATCGGCGGGATTTCCATAAAAGTGGTTTTTAGTGACTCACGACTTGTACTGAGAATTCCATAGTCCTCACGTTTCGGTACGGTGGGCTCAAAAGGAATCACCCCTTCACTTGCTTCTTGCGCTAGTCGAAAATCTGTTTTCCTTTGCACGTTCAATTTTGGGGTTGACTTTCCGGTTGGGTTTACAAGTCCGTTAGTAGGAAGCGTATAATAGTTAGAAGCGCAACTTGTATTTTCCGCAGAATTTTGGAAGCATACGTTAGTTTGAAACTGTTTCTCAATTTGCGCAATTTTGATGGATTGAATTTGGTTTTCCAACATTGTGGCAGCCACCAGCTTCTCCTGAACTGGGTCGACATCACACACACTATCGTTTTCCTTCAACCAATCCTCAACTTTGCTTCGGCTTTCCAGACTACGAACGCTTATTCGACTAGCATTGCTGGATTGTTCCTCCAATTGCTGCTCCAAAGAATGCTTGCTCTGCAGATATTCCAAAGCTTCACGATCCTCTTCCTTCTGTAACTGCTCCTCCTCTTCCAGTAGCGTCCGGCGTTTCTCCTGTAGTTTCCGCTTTGCCTGATTTTGTTGATCCCGCAGCTGCTTTTCTTCTTCTAACTGATGCAGTTTCAGAGCTAGCGCTTCCGATCGTCGGCTTGCTGTCGAAGTTCCTTTTTTGAGTGATCTTGTATCCGAGCGCTTCTCCGCTAGACATTTAGGACACACATAGTCGAGTTTCTTTGCTTCCGCCTCATTTGCAGCACCTCCACAGGCATAATGAACCCAGGCTAAGCAGTTCCGGCATTGCATCATATCTTCCCGACTATCCGGAAGAGGGCAGATTACGCAACTGAAAACTTCCGTTTGAGCTGGTTGTTTTATTTTGCGCGACATTTTCACGTTGCAATTAGAATCTTTAAAGATTGTTGATGTGGGAAGGATTCTTTTAGTCAAACTCTTGTTGTTTTTGATGGTAGAGTTGCTTTAAAGCTATATTTAAGAAAATACAAATTACTATGTACATTATGAAATTTAAAAGATATTGAACTTACATTCTAGTTTTCCTTCTCTAAATTAACATCAACAAATCTTGACAAATATTGTTTCCTGGATTTTCGTTTAGACAGTTTCTCTAATCTTCAACAAATGTGTTAACCTGTAAGTTTGATGTGATATATTTATAGCCATATGTATGCTTCAATCTCTTAGTGACAATACTTACAATCAAGTTAAACACAAACTACTAAACTGAAACGTAAACTGCCTAACAAATAATCACTTCCTTTCAAATTCAATTTATCACAAAATGGCTTCCTTTCGTGACTTCCTGTCGCTGCTAACTGGCGGTTAATTTTCATTCTGCTTCTTCGCGCTCTTCTACAGTCGATAATGCAGCCTGCGCAGCACTTTTCAACGAGGGGTCTCTCGATGTAACAGTCGTTATCATCCAACTTTCGCAACGCTCTAAGATGCTTCCTTCTTAGCTTGACTGCCTGAGCAATTTCAGAATTCCACCAAGGTACATACTTCTTACCAATGATGCCACTTGAACGCGGGATGCTTTCCGACGCAATTTTGATTAAAGTTTCTGAAAACTCAGGCGCACTGAGGGGGCATTCTGGATCTAGATCTTTGCTGGCTAATTCCTCGTATTTCACCCAATCAGCGTGTTCGTACAACCAATTTCTACGACTTGGTATGGTGTTGGATGGACCAATTATGTTCACAAGAGTTGGAAAATGATCACTATTAGCCAAATCTGTGTGGACATTCCAAATGAACTTCGAAGCTGTTGATGCAGAACACATCGTTATGTCTAACGCCTGGGATTTACCTGTTGCAGGATCGATACGTGTATGGGAACCATTGTTTAAAATTAACATGTTGTCTTCTACAACATGTTGGAGAATATCGTGACCACGTCTGCAAGCTTCGTTTGATGATTTGGCAGCTCTACTACCCCACGCGGTGTGATGTGCATTGAGATCTCCGAGTAGAATCATAGGTTCTGGTAGTTCATCGAGAAGTTTCCCCAAATTGGCAGCCGCCCCTTCAGTGTTTGGTGGGAGGTAGACGGAAGCAACAGTTATTTCCAGCGGTGAGTATAATCGGATAGCAATTGCCTGGATGTTTGTTTGAATTTGCAACCTTTCGAAAGGAACACCAACTTTCACAGCAACACCGACACCTTGTCTCCCGTGAGTGGAACATGGACCGAGGAGTAAATGGTAATTATTTCCTACATAATTTGAAGCTGTAGAGTGTTCAAAGAGGTTTGTTTCCTGGAGGCACACAACGAACGGTTGGAACTCTGCAATTAATATTTGTAGTTCGCTACGATGCGAACGAAGTTCGCTGATGTTCCACTGCATGGCAAAAGTGTTGGATGAAATCTGCGTTGTATTGTTGCTACTATCTGTAACATTGGGAGAGACAGCGTACTGGTTCATAAGATCTTGATACATGATACTGGATACATGATACATGATGGAACATTTCGGGTCGGGGCTGACACAGGACAAGGCCTGGTTGCTGGATCTCTGCTATCGTTCGTGTCGAGAAAATAACTTCGGTTATGATTTAGGGATTCGTCTACGATGTTCGATAAGTATCCTCTTGTACTGTTGCAGTTATCTGTTGGGTTGGAAGACTGGAGGGCACACAGATTCACAGCATTCATATTTGAGATACTTGCCTGAGGAAGAGTCAGGCTCCCTGTGCCAACAGCTGCCCGAAGCTCTTCGGCATAAGCCGGTACATTCCGAGACAGGGCTGACACAGGGAAAGACCTATTTGCTGGAACTCTGCTATCGGGTATGTTGAAATTGTCGGTGTGATTTGTTGTGGCTTCGTAGTTCAACGGTTGATCCAAAAGATTTAGTCCTGTTTCGTTGCGTTGGTCATTAATATGGTGATATTGGTTTGCTTTGTTCGGCATTATTAATAAGTTTAGAAAGTCCGGGGCCGTTGCGTTTGTTGATACCGAAGGGATACAGATTGATTTAACTCGAGTCCATTCCATCATCGTCCGTTTCAGAAATGTAGATTTGCTTATACATTGTAGGGGATTGGTTCTGTTTTTTTATTTTTTCGTTTGTTGGAGGGTTTTTCATAGTTCGCTTTCTGCTTACACTTCGTCGTACATCAGTTCGGGGTAGGGTGGTCTAACCGGTTTTACCGAAACCGGTAAAACCGGTAAAACCGTCCATTTTCTCAAAACCGGAATACCGACTTTTGGGACGGTAAAAAACCGGTATTTCCGGTAAATTTTTCATCATTATTTAGCATTCGAAAATTGACACAGCTAAATGTTTTTTTTACCAAATATTTATGAGAACAAATACTCAAATTTTGTTCAATCAGCTTCAAAATGCAAGCTGAATAAACCTTACTGCAAGGTTAATGTGAGATTTGATTATTGTTAAAACTTGTCGATGTAACTTTATGAATTAAAGCTTTTTTCATGAAACTTTACACATATCAGTTCAGCTATCGAACTAACGCTCCACAACATTTATAGACTGTACAAATTTAGAATGACTGAAAAAAGATACAGCTACAAGAAATTTAAGTTTGCTTCACAATAATCACTGAATTTCACATTGAAAAGCTGGAATTTGATAAAATTTGCGAAAATGTTTTATCTATAAACAGGCCAAGTTAATCACAATCGTTCTAAGTGGTACCAGGCTTTCACAAACTTGAAATTTGAAACGAAAAATATTGAAAACTGATTAGAAACTTCCTGATTTGTTTCAAAACATAAAATGTTTCAGCAGAGTCAGCATTTAAACACATGTTTACATCAATTCTAACTTCAGTTTTTACGAAACTTTCAACAGTCAGCATTTAAAGACATGTTAGACTGATTGTATTAATATTTTTTGTCAATATTTTCAAGGCAATTGACGGAACTCGGTTGTTTTTATTTTTATAGCTGTTGAAGCATTTTATTTTTTCAGACAAAGCAGTAGCAAAGATTTTATAAATTTGCAACAGTATTGTAGCAGTATTGCGTATGGATCAGATCCAAATAACTAAATTTTTGCTGAATTTTGATTGGTTTTTCATGAATTCTTATTTCGATTTGTTCGTATTATTTTTGGGAGCGCAAACTTAATGTGATAACGACCTTGGTTGCGGAGAGTGAGTGAACCAAAACTTTGTGACAGTATTTTGAGTTTTGTTTATTTATAAGTTAAGTCGTTGTTTTGACGAAAAATCTTTTTGTATACCAATTTCATATCATTTTTATTAATGGCTATAAAAACTTTTAATAAATCTTGAAAATCTGTTCTTAAATATGAATACTGTTTTACAGAGTATAGAACAAATATTCGTTGAAAATAATATGAAACTTCTAGAATTTCCGCAACCTCACATCGAAATTATAATAACAAAATGAAGATGATAAATATAATGATTATCGTAATGATGATGATAGATTTATGACAAAGGAATTATTTAAAGGCACAATACCATTTTTTTTAAATGGAAATGTTGCTGAATCTATTGAGTTATAAATTCTGAGCTTTTTATGCCATTACTACTGCAATAAGACGAAACCTTTTCATGAATTCGATATACTTTGAAAAATACCGGTTTTACCGGTTTTATCGGTTTTATAAATTACAAATACCGAAATACCGGATTTGAAAAAAACCGGTAAATCCGACCACCCTAGTTCGGGGTGGTTTGGGAGACAGTTGATGGGATTTTGACGATATGCTTTGTTCGTGCGTGTTTCTGTTGTAACTTTTTCCAGAATCAACGCGAGATAGTCTTGGCTTCTGAGTTCCGTTGTTACCAGCGTGGATCGATGGAGAAACCCCAATTGATGGTGTTTGAATATCCGTTCTATTTGCGACATGTTTTTTCAGCAATTCCAGTTCTTTTTTCGTGGCTAGATAGTCCGACATCTGTTCTCGAATGCTTTTGAGTTCATCCCGTAAAAGCTTGATTTCCCGGTCCTTATCTGAACTTTGATCGAGGCGTTGTTGCAATTTGCTAGCATAAGTGGGTTTAGGTGTAGATTGTTCTATTTCTAATTTGGCCTCTTGGTAAGATAGTCCTCTGTCTACTCTGAGCCGAATCACCGCTTCTTCCTTCCGGAAAACTGGACAGTCCTTGCTGACCGGTGAGTGGGCACCACAGCAGTGACAGCAGAAGGATGGATTGGAGCAGGTTTGATCTTCAGTGTGTTGTTTTTTCGAGCAGTTCAAACATACCGCAGAACTGGTGCAACGCTTGCTAGAATGACCGTAAGCTGCGCAGTTGCGGCATAGCAAAACGTTTGGATAATACGGACGGACGTTTACCCTTAGCATCCCAAACCGGATGTGCTCCGGTCGTTGAGTTCCGCGAAAAGTCAGGATTATCAAGGGAGTATTCTTCACTAAACCGGTAGCAAGTTTTTTTGTTATCCTTCGGACAGAGGTAACACCTTCGGCTTTAAGCTCGTCTAGCAGAATTGCTTCGTCAAGATCAATCGTATCGTGGTCAAAGACAACACCTTTGATGAAATTTAAAGTTGGATGGTCAATCACTTCAACTTCTGTTTTGCGATCATCGGACAGGTGTGTCATTTTTAACAACTCCCTATAAGCCAAAGGAGACTGGGTTCGCAACACGTATCGAGACCCACGTGCTTCCCGACTTGCTGTTACCAACATCCTGTTGTTGTAGCCGATGACTGCCTCGATCGATCGAGCAATTAAGAACGGATTAGGTGGAAGGGTTGGCTGGACAGTTTCATTTTTCTCAGTTCCGTCATCTGGTAGTGCTTTAGCTCGCAATAGTAAAACTCGCGTTATCCCATCGTTTTTTGTATTCACCATGAAAGCCGGCAGTCTGCTACCAGCAGCGTATGGTATATCACCAGGAGATTTACTCGCCATTACGTCGTTTTAGTGTGGACCCAGTCCACTCTGGCCGTCCAACGTCCAGACACACGATATAATAAAATAACTCCTCCAAGAAAAAGATATCAAACTATCAGTAACTTAGAATTCAGGCACTAAGCGCCTTCGATAACCCCAAAAATAGCGGAGCACCACTTCTGTCTGCGAAACAATACGTTGACTTTGGGAGGTATAACAAAAGCAACCAAAGAACTTCTTGGTAAAAAGCGTCTGTCTAGCTTGGAGGTTGCTATAGGACTGCCCTCACTATTTGGATTTAGAGGAATTTGAAGGTATTATGGAAACCATTCCGGTTCTTCAAAACGGCTACACACCAAATTTTTTAGTCTTTTGGATAATCAATAAGAACCAATTAAAATAATAATAGCTTTGAATATTTTGTTGCCGTCATATTGAAATACAAGATCCTGTAAAGTAAGCATTTCAAATGGCTCGGATTTTCAAAGAAAAAAGTTGAAATAACCCGGTTTGGTTCGGTTGCCTTGACATCGAAGAAAAAGCCCAGATTTTACCCTGATTTGCCGAACCCATATCTAATACTCAAATTTAGTTCAACGAAATTTATGACTTCTGTATCGAATAACCATTATTTCTTATAACTTGACGGCTGATGCGCCTTGGTAAAAAATCATTTATTTAGGGGGAGAGAATGGGTAAACTTGAAATTTTACAGCTCACCGTCCGTTGCATTTTATGACAGCGTGTAATTTGTCTGTGGTGCAAGTATCAATACCGGTTTTAACGTGCTGCTTTCGTCTTCACAAATCGAAGTGTTTCACTTCACCAACGGGGCACGAAATTGTGCAAGGATCCAGATCACTCTTTGTTTCATCCCGAGAATCTGAAGAACACTCAGTGGAACCTGTGAACAGCTTACTGCCAAGGCTTTTCTGGAACGGAATATCGGACAATACTCTTGTTGTTCTTGGTCTTCTTTTTGGTGTCCGCTGGAATCAATTTTGTTGTAACGGTATGGCGCGACGCAACAAAAATAAGCTACAAATAAACAATTCCACTGACGATGTTGTATCGCCGGACAAACAAGAAGAAACTCGTCTAAAAAACAACGGATCGAGGTAACAGCTGGTGAGACAAACAATGATGATCGTCATGACTTGGGTAGCGATCAAGGTGGTGCTGAGATAACTCTTTTAGAACTACATAGAATGATAAAAGAGGACATTATGAAAGCCAGTGAATCGACTAACGTACGAATTGATAGCATCGCGGAGAATATCAACAAGTCTATCGAAAAACTACACCATGAAGTTGAAGAAGTAAAAGCTTCTCAGCAATTCATTTCAAATGAATTCGAGGATGTCGAAATTTCACATGATGTCCAAAAATCGACTATTTCTTCAATGAACTTGGAAATTACTGAGCTGAAAAATAATCAAGCGCAAACTCAACAAAATATTGAAGAATTGAATTATGAAGTGAACCAACTTAAGCAATCTTCCATCGAGAGTCACTTGTTAATTTGTAATGTGGTGCATCTAGAGAACGAGAATCTGGACAGCTTGTTCGACAACATCATGAGTGTGCTGGGGATATCTTGCGGTTCACAAGAAGTTCTTGGTATCGTACGCCTCACGTCATCGAACGCCAAGGGTGTGCCACCGATTTTGGCCCGATTTATGAACGTTGCGCTGAAGGATAAGATTATGAGAATGGGTCGGCAAAAACCGCTGAACTGTAACAATATTGGTCTGAACGTCAATCAACAAATCTATTTCAATCATCGATAAACGAACTTAAATCAACGTCTACTAAGTATTGCAAGGAAATCCAGGAATGACAATAATTACAAGTTTGTTTGGTTTGCAAACGGTAACGTTTTTATAAAAAGAGATGAAAATTCAAGAGCATTGAAAATAAGTGACGTGCATGATTTACCGGAACACAATTCATTACTTGAAATATTCTCCGGTTTGTTTGAAACAAATTTAGATACATTCTGAAACAGTAAATATTCTTAGTTGTAGCACAAAATAGATAGATTAAATTGAAGTATTATTTTGAATTATATAAAAAAATTTTTAGATACTTGCACTAAAATAACTCACCAGTGTGGTGGCTTCAACAGTTGTAAAAACTTCTTAGCTGCAAACCGAAATAAATAAAGGAAAAAAAAAATTGCTAGTTTATATGCTAAAAACTTTAGAACGATACATGAACTCGAAGAAAAACTAGAAGCATTTTCGTGAGACTAGAAAATAGTGATATTTTTTAAGTTACATGAAACTTGATCCTTCACTATCTTGAGGAGACTTGATCCTTAATTTTGGGTGCCCTGACCTTAGACAAAAATCTAGTAAAACCCGAAGATAAAAAATCCGTTAGTTATTTGTGCCATATTTGTTCTCATATCACAGTTTGTAAGTATCAGACAAAGAGAATTCCAAAAGTTTGTCTACTTCCCTATTGTCATTGCATACTTAAAGGCGCAATTTTCTGGTTTTTGGATAAATACAGTATTTTTAGTCCTTTTCAACAGATAATTACTGAATAAAAATTAGTTATTGGATTAGATATGAGTAATTTTATGATAACAGATGATCACGATCCATTTAGAAGAAAATATATCATTTTGAACTCTAGGGATCAATTGTACCCATAACATACATTTCGGAAAACTTCTTCTTAAAAAAATTTGCTGAGATTTGAGTTTGCTATTGCTTTGAAAAATGGCATTAAGAAGTTCAAATTATACTCTAACGATTGACATTTGGGAATAATTATTTTTAATGTAATTTTTTCATGTGAGAAACATTTAAAAGTGATATAAAAAAGATCTTCAAATCCCATTTTGTTAAATTTTCAAACAAAGTTCAATAACTCGATAAATACTTTTTTCAAAACTTTTTTAAAATAACAGCATTGTTGTTTTGTTCTATTTGGTACAATTTTCTAGAACATTTGATATTTGTATGACATTCCTGCTTCGAGATGCATCGAAGGAATCAAGTATCCCCAGGGATCAAGTATCCTCATTTACCCCTAATGCTTGTTTTTCACCTTATCTTTCACTATTTGTTAAAACTACCTGGATTTCATCACTCTTTTATATTCTGTATCTTTTTGCAATGTTTTCCGAATGATTTGATTGTTCCTGATATTGTCTTATTTTTGTTTTGTTTTAAAATCATACAATATAAAACGATGAAAATGATAAGTTTTTTACAATTCATAAGAATTTTTATTCAATTTCAATGGGTATACCATTTAAATAACTAATTTTTAAAATTTAAATGATAACTCAAGGGAACATTATTTTTAATGCCTTTGTTTCAATGATTGATTTGTAACTTTTGACGTCCTGAACTCGCTATTCAGTTGAGTATCATAAGAAGTAAACACCTGGCACATTTGGTACCAGCTTTTAAAAAAATGTATAAAATTAGTGTTTGATGATTGAATTTTGAAATAAATTTTGATGATTAATATTTCTGAACAGGATGAGTTACACTTCCGAAAAAAAAACTATCTTTAGACGAAAAAAGGTTTTTTAAAATTTGAGTTCAAACATAAAAATTGGTGGAATTGCAATTTAAAATCTGCAATAAAGAATTGGGTTCAATTTATGAACATAATGTAGTGTCGTTCATTGAAATGTCGTAGGCCTACAGTCAGTGGTGTAAAGCATTCCAGATTTATTTTGTTGGTATCCAGGCTGGACTATTCCGGGTAGTTCTTTTTAAAAACCATACTTAAACCATATCAAAGTTTCCAATCCAAAAACTAAGCAATATCCGAGCAAATTTGAGAAAAAGTCCAGAGTTCTGACTGTTTTAAAAACAAAGTATTTTTTTTTTTTGAAAAATTGTGCGGAAACGTGAGCCACCAAACCCAAATTGACTAGATAACTTGCAAAGTTTATGAGTTGACCCTCAACTGAAGTTTCATGATTCATTTTGTTATTTTAAAGTAATTTCAGGTGAGGAAATAAAAAAGAGAGTTGTGTATGATCGATTTATGTTCGGCTCTATCGCCTTGAAAAAAAAGGGGCAAAATAATTTTCATAACTCTTTAGATTGCATAAGAAAACTTTGTACACTGAAAAAACGTATTTTAAGTTGTGAATGTGTATAAAATCACCAAAATCGTCGAGGAGATAAAGTCGGGTTATTTAGATCCTTACCCAGAAGGAAGGTTTTATAAAAATAGTGTATCATTAGGGCCGTATTTTTTTTTTTTGTACGATTTATTTAACGAGGGATTAACCTGCAGTTTTCACCCTCGAGAAATTAGTTTTGGATTTACATTTAAATCTCGTTAAATAGTTTACACTGTTTTAAAAATTGTATCACTTTTTTCTCCTTTGTTCGGTCGTTTTCTAGTTTCTCCGTCAGGCTGCCTTTGGGTAGAATCAGTTGTCTTTGGTCGTCGTATTCCATACACTCCATAATTATATGGTTCACTGTCAGTTGGACACCACATGCATCGCATAATGGTGTTTCCTTTCCCTCCATTAAATGTTTGTGGGTCATCCTAGCGTGGCCGTTTCTCAGTCTACTAAGGATTTTTTGCTCTCTCTTATCATTCCTATCATTCCATTTTTCCGTAGTAGATTTAATTTCTCGAAGTTTTATATTCCGTTGGTTTTGCCAGTTTCGTTCGTGATGTAGTTTCAACATTCTTTTGATCCATTTCAGCGCGTCCGCTTTTGGTACATTTATAGCGTATCTCTCTCCGTTTCTTCCTGAGTTTGCGAGTCGATCAGCCTCTTCATTACCCAGAATACCAACGTGACTAGGGATCCAGACCATCGTTACATTTTTAAGGTTTTTTTGATACAAAATATTCTGGATGATCGGATGTTTGATACCGGATTCTAAGGCAGTAAGCACACTTGCCGAGTCGGTGTAAATTACAGTTGGTTCGTTGGCTCTTTGAACCGCTATATCAATAGTGGTAGCTTCTGCCGAGAAAATTGAGAGGTATTCTGGAAGGCTTTGAGAAATGTTTTCTTCCGTTGGGTTGAAAATACCGAAGCCCACTTTTCCGCTTGCTAGTGAGCCATCGGTGTATACTTCTCTTCTGAACCGGTATTTAGTGTTTTTTAGATTTGCAAACAAGCTGACAGCTGATCTCTTGTTCCCACCAGCTTTGAATCTGTGTATAATTGCCCAGTCAATCGTAGGAGGTTTCTCATTCCACTGTTTGGTTGTTTCGGTAAGGAGTCGATAAATTGGTGGGATACAATAGTTTATTGTTTCTATCATCAATCGGTTTGCTCGATTCAACAAGTAGTTTTCACTACTGTCTGCTCTTTCTGCTACCCATATAGCTTTTCGGGCCCAGTTTTCAGCTACCAGAAATTCGAATGGAAACACGCCGTTTTCGACATAGAGGGCTTCTAGTGGAGTTGAGCAGAATGCGCCGGATACTGTTCTCAACATATTGGTGTAAACCGTTTTTAGTTTCATTATGTTTTCAGGTTCGAATAATTCCCAGCCGTAAAACAGTTTTGATATGACTGTTGCAAAACCAATTTTCATTAGAGTTTCCCTGCTTCCAAGGTATGTTAGAATTTTCAGGAAACGTATACGTGCAGAACATTCCTTAATGAGTATTTTCAAATGGTTGCTGGCGTTTCCTTTGTTATTCATTTCTACTCCCAAAATTCTAGCTGTTTTCGTTTGTTTTATCTCTGATTCGTTGGCCAAAAGTTTTTGCATTTTCCCAAATCGATGTTTTCCTCTAGTAACACAGCATGTATGCAACAATGTGCTCTTTTTTGCATTAATAGCAAACCCGCTTTTTTCTGCCCACGATAATATTCTATTAATTCCTTGTTGCAGTCTTTTCCGACAAATCGCTACAAACTTACTCCCACAAATCAGCAAGATGTCATCCGCGTAAATAAGCACCGATATGTTTTTCGGAATAACTTTGAACACGTCATTTATAACCAAAATAAAAAGTGTTGGAGACAGTACTGATCCTTGCGGTACTCCGGTTTCTTGGGGACGGTCTGATGAGAAAGCTCCACCTACTGCAACACAGAAAGATCTGTTGTCTAAGAAGTTTTTTACAACTTGGTATATTCTGTTTCCGACTTGAGCCTTTTCAAGAGCCTTTAGGATGCCCGCTCTCCATGTTCGATCGAAAGCCTTGGAAAGATCCAGAGAAACTAGTTCCGAGTGCAGATTGGCATGTCAATGTTCGGTCAGTATATCCTTAAGGTGACTAGTTGTACCTCTACCACTTCGAAAAGCATGTTGGTTTGGATGTATGATCTTTTGGTTTTCTAAATACTGTTGCAGTCGTCGATTGACGATTCGTTCGTATATTTTCCCCAAACACGATTTTAGAGAAATTGGTCGGAAGCTGTTTAAATCTCCTGGTTTTGGTACTGGGATAATCACGCTTTTTCTCCACTCTTTCGGATATTCACCCTGTTGCCATAGTTTGTTGAACGTTTCAAGAACGATTTTTTTTGCTTCCGGAGGCATATTTTTGATCATGCTGTATGTTATTTCATCTAGACCTGTATATTTTCCGGCGCATTTGTTTAGGGCGATAAACATTTCTGTTCCTGTGAGATCTTTGTCCATGATGTTGTTTTCGGGGATGGTCGGTGGTGGGAGATAACTAGTTTCTGCAAGTGTTCCAGAGTATTCGCTCACAGTGAAACTTTTTTCAAAAATGTCTGCTAGGTGGTTTGCTATTTTTTGTGGATCATCTGTGAATTTACCTTCGATGGACATTTTTCTTGTTCAGTTCGCTTTTCGCCCAGTAATCTTGCTAAACTTTTGCCACATTTCCGAGGCCGGAGTGCTCGGGTTAAATGAATTACAGAATTCATTCCACGCCTCATTTTTCCCTTTTTCTACTGCTGATCGTGCATCTGCTCTAGCTTTGCGAAAATCTTCATTTCGGGCTTCCCATTCAAGTGCTGCTCTATCCGTTCTTTTTAATATTTTCCACTTTTGTTTCCGAGTTTCAATAAGCTCGCCGATTTTTTCCGTCCACCAAGGAGCAAATTTGGACGCGGTTTTTCCAGTCGTTCGTGGTATCGATCGTTTGGCGGTTTGAAAAATGGTTTGAGTAATGTTTTGAATATTTGGATGTGAAATAGAAAGTAGTTCATCGCTTATTTCTTGGGAATATTTTTCCCAGTTGGCCTCTTTGAGCTTCCACTTTTTGACAGCAGGAACAGTGGGGCAGGTACCATCGAGCTCAATGATTATGGGAATGTGATCGCTGTTGCCAGGGTCTAATGATTGCTAATGATGTGAGTAGACGCGAAAGAGATATCTATGGCGGTGTCTTGTTTATCCTGATTTGGACTGAATCTCGTTTTTGATCCGTCATTAAGCGGTGCCATTTCATGATCAGTTGCCCACCTGGCAACAGTTTCACCCATGTTGTTCGTGCAATTGTCCCAGGTGGCGTGTCGACTATTGAAATCTTCTCCAACAAGGTATGGGGGGGAGAGGTTGGTCATCAGATCTCTCAACGCCCTGTCCGCTGTGTTGTAATAGCCTGACTTAAAATGGTTGTAAATACAGATCAAGGTTACTTTCACTGGGGAAAGTAGCCTGACTGCTACCGCTGGGATTCCCGTCTCTACTTCAATCGGTTCATGTGGCGCCTCTTTCAAAATGCACATGACAGCTGGACCTTTCCTTCTTCCCGGAGAAAATTTGGATGTGTACATACAGTTATTTTTTGTCAGCAGAGCGCTGTAGATGTCTGTCATGGTCTCCTGTAGCATGATACAAATTGGTAACTTACCCCAGATGCCCAGATCATCCGTGTTAGTTCAGCCTCGTTACACCAGAAACCACGAACATTCCATTGGAGGACAAGAAACTGTCCCCGGGAACGAACGGGTCGTGGTCGTGATATTTGCGTGGGTGTTGGGTTTCTGGGAACAGGTCCTCTGCTCGTACCTTCGCCGGGATCCCATCTGGGTTTCTTGTGGATGTGTCGTACTGTCGGTTGGTTCATGTTCAGTGAACGAAGCAGAGTGGGGAATGACCTGGGGAGTTGAATCGCATTTGAAACTGTTCGGAAAGTTGAGTTTGAGGAACCGCAAGTGTCCCGGGTGCCCCCGTACGACATGCTTCCAAAGCACATCTGGCGTCCCAGGATCATGTTGGGCAGCCGACGGGGGGCGAAGGCTTAGGGACAACGTTGTCCCCACCGAGGAAGTGGAGGTCGGATCACCTTCAACAGGTATGAGGATAGCGTCCTGGAAGGTTACGATCGTTGCCACGTATTACCAAGGGACTGATGCTCAAGTCCCTCGAACCTCGGGTGGGGTGGAATCTCCTCCTGGCTTTTGTTGGTGGATGCTGGTTGTGTTGCAGTTGGTGTGATTTTGGGCGGTATGGTGGGAGTATTGGTGGTGGTAGTAGTCATCATTCTTGCTCGGTTTAGCTACGAAAAAACTTTCCCTTAGCTGCAGGGACTGCTTTATTCGTAGTTTTGCCAGCTATCTTGCTCTTGGTTTCTACTTTGCTTCAAATTTTTACAGGTCGCTTTTTCTGCCAGGGGAGATTGTGGTCCTCGTTTACCGTTGCTGTTTTTGTCCGTTGAGGGGTTTGCGATTGGCATTGCTTGGTTTTTTCTCGACTGTCTGGTGAAAGGTTTTGCTGCTTGGATGTCAGATTTTTCTTGCTGTTCCAGAAATGTTGCTGCTGCTGCTGGTTTGTGGTGGGTGTTGAGTTTTGTGATCTGCTCATAGGAGTAACAGAACGACTACGGTCTTTTGCGGGTGTTGTCATAGAGGGAGACAAGCTATTTTCGCGGAAATAGGTTTGTACCTTTTCCTTGAAAATTTTATGATCCAATGCCATTTTTCGGTTCTCTTTTTTGAGCTGCTCTATCGTAGCATTTAATTTTTGCACATTTTTCATGAGATTTTCGATGATTTTATCTTTTTGGCACTGTCGTCATCGGTGACCGACGCATAGGTGGGTTTGGCATTTAGCGGGCCAACCCTTTTCCGAGCTTCTGCCCAGGAAATAGACTCATCCGTTTTGCAACGGATGACCGCTTCCTCATGGCGATAAAGTGGACATTTACTTCCCGCCGCGGAGTGCTCATTATTGCCTTCACTGCAATGTGGGCATCGAAAGGTTTCTTTGCAATTGTTGTCAGTGTTGGAGTGGCTTCCTGCACAACGTGTACAACGTGTGGGTTGATCACAACGTTTTTTTCGTATGGCGATAATTTAAACAATTTTTACAAAACATCGGGATCTCATAGAAGGTGCGAATTGGTACTTTCACCCAACCGAAATAAACTTCTTTGGGCAGTCTTGTACTTCCGAAGGTTAATACAATCATTGGCGTATTGACTTGCTTTTTGTCGACAAATTTTGTGATTTTTCGAACTGTTATTACTCCTTGGCCTTTGAGCTTGAGAATTTCTTCTTCCGGTACGTCTGTTGTCTCTTGAAGGTATACCATTCCAAGCGTTTTATTAAGCCCAGGATGGTGGATAATCTCAATCGCAGTGTTGGTATCCAATTCCTTGATTTTCTTCAGGTTTTCCGCCAGCTGGATATTGAAGGTACTCAGCGTATAGCTTAGGCCTCTTCCATCGATCGCCATGTCCATTTCTTTTCTAAGTGGTTTACCAAGCTTAGCCTCAACAGCTGGAGCAAACCAAAAAGGATTTTTCGGTAGCGGTGTGGAGTTTTCACCTGGTCGTTGCACCTTCAAGAATATTTTGCGACCGTCAAAGTCGACGAACGCATATAGGGAGGGATGGGGGATGAATCCACATATTACGTGGACCCCCCACCCCCAGGGGGTGCGCCATCCATGGCGCGAAGCTTTATTCCTCTTTTTTTCACAATTTTGAGTTATGTATTTCAAATGCCAAAAAAAATCACTAGAAGGGGAAAGGGGGTTTTTTGGCAAATTCACGCCCCAAGACACCCGCTATAGAACCCTTCCCAGTGATCACCAAACTTTTTTTTTTCTTTTTTAAAATTTTTGGATTTAAAGCACTTATAGAGCGTTGCTATTATTTTGCACAGCACTGTATAATCAGAATGCTTTCGAGTAGCCAAGACTCAAACAACTGCTCGATAAAATTCGAGCTAAACCATCACGATTAAAGCGCTCGCTCTCTTCGCCCTTCAGATTGTTTTCTCTCACTGTAGCACACTATTGCTTTTGCACTTAGGTAAACAAATAGTGTTTACGAGAGTTTACTCGTTTTTGCACTTAACCACAAGCAATTTTTCTACGTTACGAGTTATTCGTATTCGTAGCAACTCGTGTTTGGGGAAATGTTTGCTTTCGACAAGCTGCCCCTTGCACACTACCACTCATTCACTTTCCGGCTTTTGGTTTATTGGGGACCGCGTAGAGACTTACTAAAGCGACTTCACCCAATACCGTGGGGGAAAACCGGAAAATCACAACCTTACGCCCAATCTTAGTAGCCTCGAGGACTTCAAGGATCTACTCTGCGTGATTATACGTAAGTACAATCTTCCTTCGTAACCAAAAAGTGTCCAAATCATCTAGAAACCGGCAAAAGAATCGGAGTAAAAAACGTATTTTATGTTGTGAATGTGTATAAAATCACCAAAATCGTCGAGGAGATAAAGTCGGGTTATTTAGATCCTTACCCAGAAGGAAGGTTTTATAAAAATAGTGTATCATTAGGGCCGTATGAATTTATGTAGTCAGTAGTAAATTTCTTTTGCTCTGCCGAGGATTTAATCAACCTTAGCTTAGTAAAGCATTCGGAATTTGTTTGATTTTTTTTTATCATTTTCGGAAAAATAATCAAAACTGATACATTTTTGAAAACTAAAACCAATTTTTCAGCTTGATCCTTTACTATGTTATTATATTAAATAAGGTTTTCTGAACAAACCTCATATTCTGCCTCGATTTTGGACCTCGTGAACCATTTAAAATTTTGATGGACTTTTAATCTCAAATTCTCAAATTTGTTTGATTAGAAAACGATCAAGAGAATTTTTCGGATATCAAAATCAATTGTGATTATTCAGTTGTAGAAACTTTGTTGCCAGTTTGATCACTTTAAGTTATGCAAGTTTTGACACTGAAAATCTCCGGAAGCCATTTAAAGTTCTTTTTTTTTATTTGTGACAGCTTAATTGCAATACTTTCATGTTCAAACTCACTGATTCATTCTCAATTCGCGTTGATTGCATTAACATCTTTAAAAGAATCCTAATACACAGTGCCCATAATTCACTTGACTTATGCACACCTTCAATCTCCCCCGGGAGCACCAGAGCAGGAGGGTTCCCAAAATAAAATTCTTCCTCTTGCTTGGCCGAAGCCAAAAAATTCTTTGGCTTCCTTCTGCACAAACCCAATTGTTTCTCTTTTTTTTTTCGAGGAAAAGATTCAACTTTTACCTTTATCTGAAGGTATACATTTTATCTCCCAGATGCCAAAAATGATGATACTTTTCAAGTTTCTCAGGGCAGAAGAGGAACCGTTTTTCTATTTTTTTTCTCTTTCGTAACTCTGCTATCTCGACGTTTTCATCGAACAAGTGTAAGCGCAAGGCGAGAGTGGGAACAGAAAAAAATGAAGATGCGTGTCATTTGTCGTCACGTCTCGTCCTGGTCTTATATCATCATCTTTCGCGACTAGACGAAACAACCATTGAGAGACATTGAGGCGGGTGGGTGTAGAAAAACGGTGCGTGGGAGTCTACTCACTGCAGTAAGAATCCTACGAGGGGGCTTAAGCGGTTGAAGTGGATCTACTTTTGCCTTTTCCCTCGGAAACGACGACGACTTTCTGATGGCATCGCTGCTGCTTCGTAAGCCCAATTTGCTGGCTTTACCTGTCCCCCGGATGAATGGTCGGCATTATTAATCGCATCTTTGGCAAATGGCTATAAATCAATTTAGCTATGGGGAAGAAGCTAGGCATTTCAATAAAGATAACCATTAGTTAAAGAGAGCTTCGCGGCTTTGAGGATGCCCTTGTTGACGAAGGCGGATGCTGCGTGGCGTATCCAAACAATCGCAAACGATATTGAGTAAATACTGATTTTGGGTTTAGCTTAAATTGTTTCCCATCATCCCGTCATCAGGATTCGGATAGACTCGCTAATAATAATGACGAATGTAAACATGATATGTCAGATGACCCTGGAAGGAAAGACATGAATTTGTATGAGCATTTTCATGAAAGAGGGAGGCGCATTGAAAAGATGAAAAACAAAGATAATCCACTGCTGTCTGAAGAATGCTTTTATCAGCAGTCGTGGGAGCCTAAATAAATATTATTTCACCCTCTGTGTGGGATGAGATACGATTTCATGATTATCCATGAGCCGCTTGGGGGTTTTCTCTTTTTAACAGAATCAATGTAATACCATTCAATCAATCGATAATAAAAATTTCAAGATCAGTCGTTCAGAAACATATATTGTTTCAAATATACATTCAATTATTGCTAGAACTATTTTATTGTTGTTGTAACATCAAAAACCGCAAATCTCAGCTCTCACACTGCGATTCTGACAATCCAAATCCTATTTACTTCCCAGTTTATGCTGAACAGTGGCCCCTTATGAATAAGTAAATATCATACAAACAGTGCCTTCCTGCAGTCGACCAACGCTCTGCTCTGGAAATTGGTGTAGGTACCAGAATGAGGTTCAGTGCTATTTTGGGATTCTGGGAAATATGTCCTGGTCAAATGGTTTACTGTTAGGATGAATACCGTTTTTTTGTGGGGAAACGAAAACTATCAATCCATTTGATAAATTCATACTTCCATAAAACGTGCCAGTTGTGTTTAGGAGACCTTATGTTTTTACATGACATTTTTGCTCAAATAATGCATGAATAAAAAAATGTTAAAAACATTATTTTTAAAAACTATTTGATTATTCATTTCTATGTTCTTTTACTTAAATAGTTTTTCGTTAAATAGAAATAAATGTTAAATAGAAACTTTTGAAAATACATCCTAAACTCTTTCAAATGATGATTTGGGTTTGTATAAAGAATCTTAAGTATCAAAATAGGAAATTTACTTTCATCGATCGTTAAAATCTCCAAATTTGCATCAAAATCTGGTGAACTTAGCTTAAGATTGCCAAAAGTTCTCCCCCACGTATCCGGGCTGAGCAAATCCGGGTTATTTTATTTAAAACCTAGCTAAACTCGGGCATTCTATATCTAAATTTTCAAACCAAAATCCGGGCAATATCCGGAAAAATTTGACTAAAATCCACGAACTGTTCAACAAAAATGAAGAAAAAACAATTGAATCATAAACTTTTTTAATAGAAAAACATAATCAGATTATGAATTGTATTTCAGGCCCCCAAAAATTCGCTTATGATTATTTTAATAAATTTTTCGATTTCATTTTTAGGCGGCAAAATTAAAAATTATAATGGTGCAATTTGAATTTTTCGTTTGATTTTCCAAAAAAAAAGTGAGTGAATCTGAACAAAATCAGGAGATTTTCAACTAAAGTTAGGCAACCGGGCAGGGCCAAACCTTCCCCACATTATTTTTATATAATATTCGGGCAAGTTCGGGTAAAACCCGGTAATCTGGCCAGCTTAATTTCTCATATTTGATTTGAACTAACATTATTTTTTTAAGAAATGCTTAAATTTTGAAAAAAAAAATCGAAAAATGAATCCAAAGTAAAGGTAAAAGATAAAAATTTTGCAATTCAAATAGGATTTATGCAAACTCGACCCTATTAAAGGTTTAAGCTTAAAAAAATAAGCCAAACCATATGGAATCCCCTGCAACTTTTTTTTTTAGAGAAGATACATCTTTCTTTATCAATTGCTTTTTATTAAAAATAAATTCTGGCAAGTGGTTTTTTTTTTAAATAAGTATTTCATAAAACAAAACTTTCAAAATGAACTAAAATTCTACTTTATTTTTGTCATTTCAGCTAAATTGTGCGAACGAACTGACTTTGGTTAAATTTTATAATGGGGTTTTTTTTAGGGTTTAACATAGGGTTGCCATCCGTCCCGCAAAAAATGTTCCGCCGTCCCGCTTTTTAGTCAAAACGTCCCGCTTTGTTTTCAACCAAGTTTTCGAAAAAAAAAAGTTCCCAAAATTTGATTTTATTGTTATATTCAAACTGCAACAAACACTAAATTTCAATTGAAATGGGTTTATTTCGACGAACTCATTTCAGATAGAAATCTATCAAACTTTGAGCGCCAAGATATTGCTTCGTTAAAAAAAATTTTCTGATTCTGGGAAATGCTAGTGGTGGATCGTTAAAATGACTTATTGGCTCTACTTCGCACTAAAATTGTTTATTTGATTGGTATAGAAGTACCAAATATGTTGGTATAGAAATAATTTCGGGATGTTCTCAATCGTAGAATGGGACTTGTATGACTTAGACGATACAGTGAAAAAAATATTCATGCTAAGAAATATTTAAAACAGGAATTCTTTTACACAACTTAAAATTCAAGGTTATTAATATATAATTTGAAAAAAAAAAACTGTAAATACCTACAAACTGAAACATGCAGAACTTTTGAATAACAACAAAAAAGTTTATGTTATGAATTCCATTATTAATTTTGTCTTGACATTCAAGAACAACTATGGTAAAAACCAAAGTAATATCTTGGAATGTATAAAAACTAATAATCGCTTGTAAAGCTAGTCATTTTTTTTTATCATTGATTTTATTTGAGTTTCAATCGAAATTGTTTTAACATCTTTGTGTTATTCTTACTTTATTTTTTAACTAAAGATGCTTTTGACGAAAAGCATGAAAAAGCTTAAATTTTGATCGATGTTCACTACTGGGTTTAAATCATGGACGTAGACGCGGAAAGCAGGTGTTTTACCAACTAAGCTATTTGCCAATGGATTCAGATTTTTTAATTGAAATGGTTATAACTTTTTTCATGAAATTTTTAGCGGCTTGTTGTGTTAGCAAAAAATTAAGCCTGAGAATAGTCAAAACCAAAAGTTAAAGATCAACTTCATTTCAAGCTAACTTGAATTTTCTGGATGATTTAATGTGCAAAAAATTCTTCTCCCATACAAATTTCCATACAAAATTGGAACGCGTCGCGCTTACGCAGGAATCATCCAAATCATCTCAAAATTTACACTGATGCTTGGTGACCCAAAAAGCATTGAAAAAAAATATGAGTGCAAAAAATCATTTTTGCAGCGGTATAATACACATTTTATGACTTTTTCTAACAGATTTAAAAATGTCCCGCTTTTTTTCGGCAGTGTCCCGCTTTTTTTTCTCAAAGTGTCTCGCTTTTTTTGAAAACCCCAAACCTCCCCCCCCCCTTCCTACGGCCATGGTTCTGAATCATAGTAACGAATATATTGCAAAAACAATCAACAGTTAATATGAATTAATATGAATGATTTCAATCTCTCTGTTGACTGTTATCAAATTTGAAATAAGGTTTAGACCGTCCGTCCGTCCGTTTTTTATCGTCTGATTGAAAATTTTAATCCAGGAATCGTTGTACCGTTTTTTAAACTCTTGTGTATAAATTTTTGTCTTAATCTCATGAATAGTAAAGCAATTATGTCTTTTGCTGTTCATTATGAATGATCCCTTTTCCGTCGTCTGTTACAAAGTTTGAAATCAGGAATCTATCTGTTGTCCTGCAAAACTCCTGCGTATGAATTTTCGTCTTAATACGATGCATAATGAAGTTATTATTGCAAAAACATTGAATAAATAGTGCCGATTATTTGTCCAACATTTTAAACCTGAAATCAATAACCTGTGCTAAAAAACTCTCATATTCAACTATTTTAGGTTCAAAATAAGTTCAACATTTTTTGTCGCCGATCGTGGCCTAGAGGAGCATCAAACATCAGCAAAATGAACGTACAGCTCTGCGAAATCATTCGGACAACGCAGCGGGGCCTGGCTTAAAATGGTTGTGCAAGCAGAGATGCCAATGTTACTGATTTTTCAGGATTACCTGATTTTTGAAGGTTCATCCTGATAACCTGATAAACCTCGTTTTTTCCCTGATTTTTGGAAATGAGCCTGTTTTTGCCTGTTTTTTTTTTTAGGTTTTAACATAAAATTTGGACATATCCGTTCAAAATTTTCAGAAAATTATTTATTGGACTCACTCTATTGGACTCAAATTTTCTATCAATGTTATGTATTTAGTTTTAGAAGATTTTGGCGTCCTGAACTCAAAGTTTTTGTCAGATTTTGTCTATCGCATCCAGATCAATTGATAAGGCGTTTAAAGAAGTTTTATGATACATCAATCATTGATATTTTTTTATAATTATTTACTTCTTTGTTGAAGACTGCAAAGCATTTTAACTTATACTTAAAAAAAAATATCAATATTTCAGTTTGGTTTGTAATTTCACTGGAGTTCCATTTTAACAGAGCGGGGAAAAATAAAAAATGAAATAAAATTTCTGTAACTTCAAGTTAAAAATATCTTGCGGTATTCGGAAAAGTTGATTATTGCGTAAAAATTTAAATTTTTAAAATCATGTTTTATTCTACAATTTTGCCGAAAAAGTGCACAATTTTTTTTAATGCATTTTTACCTACTTTCAAAAGTTATTTCGAAAACCAGCTCTGGTAGGAAAGAATATGTATATATGTAGATAGTTGCGTATCAATGTCAATATCGTCTCCAAATTAGTAAAAACCATTTTTCAAATTTTTGGCACCTCAGGAAAATTTGGAATTTGTTGCCTTGTGTCAATCTGACATTTCTAAAATAAATGTGACTTTATATGTAACAGTATAAGTGAGTTAATTCATATTCATTCAAACTTCAATATTTATCTTAGAGGTTGCGAAACTCCCTATAAAAAGCTGGGCGATTTACGGAAAAACATATCATGTTTTTGCCCATCTATCAGCCATTGCATAATGTTCATAATGATAAGTATAGAAACAAAATAAATGATTGATTTGTATTTCAAAGTCAGCAACTTAGGCAAATGTACTTTTTATCAAAATTATTTGACTAGAGGATTAATGATTGGAAAATGTGATAGTTGTATGCAAACATTCGTTTACAGTTCATAATTCTATAGCAATTAGAATTATTGTTTCAAGTTTAAAGAACTGTTCATACGTATATTTTACTACGAAAACTTTTGAAATTTGCCACATTAAAGCATAACTTTGCGAGAACTGCTTTAAAAAATTTTTGCAAAAAGCTTTGGATAATATCTCAAATATTAAAGTTGGAATAAAACAAGTATGGGAGAGTGGGGAATCGTGGGCCATTTTTTTCGTTGTTCCATAACTTCTTTATTATCTATATATATAAAAATGAATGTTTGTCTGTCTGTCTGTTCCCTATAGACTCGGAAACTACTGAACCGATCATCGTCAAAACTGGCATCTGAGGGTTTTTGAGGCCGGGGATGGTTTCTGTAATAGTCAAAACTCCATCCGACTTAAGGAAGGAGAGGCTTTCATACAAAATTTGTAGTTTTTCGAAACAAATTAAAGTCATGACATCCATTTTCTTGAGATTTTTTTTTCCTTTGGGCGGTTTGTTTTTCGTCTCTATGGTCGAGGCGTCGCGGCCAACGTCGCAAAAGGATAGTAACCCAGGCATAGCATACTGATCAGTAGGAATATTTTGGCGCGTATTTCTCAACCAAGCATATTTTCTTTGAGGGGTTTGTTTTTCGTCTCCATGGGCGAGCAAACGTCGTCGCAAGAGGATGGTAACCAAAGCACACTGTTCATTGATTGCTGGAAAATTTAACAATAAGGCGCCTGTTTCTCAAACACGTGGGGCGATATGCAACCTAGATGTGTTTTTTTCTTGCTTATTTGATTTGTACACAGCACGTGGTAATAAATGACGCCTAGATGTGACACGGATTGGTATTTTATTAATCGAATCAAAACCAATTGAAAGATTTGCTAAAAAACTTCCATATTTAGTTCGTGTTAATGTAGGTAGCATTCGTCTTTTCATTCAAGGAACATTAGAACATGTTCAAACGTTCAACTTTTTCTGTTAAAAAAAAATTAAAAATTAGGTTTTCTTCTAGAAATTGTTACTTCGGCCCAAATACACAACTGAAACGAATTTAGAAATAAAAATGGGAGCTTTTTATTTTAAATAATTCTGAAAAAACCATTGTACTTTTTGCTTACATACCAATTCAAGTACGTACTTAACATGTAAAGTGTTTTTGTATTACATGGCTGCATAAAAGAGACTTTTAATCCGCTTCGTTTTTGAAAAGCGAGACTTTAGAACCGATATTCAACTGGACGCAAAATTTTTAAAAGAAATTTTTAGTTTACCCTTAAAGTGTTAAAAACAATATTCCTCTCTGTCAACTTACACGGTGGGGCAAGGGCAAACGGCGAACTTTTAAGAAATTCATCTTCAAAATGATTCAATATGTTGGAAAGACCAGAAGGGGTATTCCGAATGTTGAAACTGCAGCGGATATTGAAAATTCTTAAATGTCTTTGTAAATGAAGGTCATTCCCTTTGAACAGCATTCGTTAAAAGTGGAGTAACAAACATAAATTTATATTGCAGGAATACTGCAGAGGTATCAGTGAAACTTGATAAAACAAAAAACAGGAATTCGTATTAAATCCATTTTAAAGCCATTACTCTGACGCATCTGTAAATAAGCTTTGCATTGACACTTGCCCCAATATGCGGGACAAATGTAAACTTAGAAATTTGTTTTTAACTAAATTTTTGAAAATTTGACTTTCAAAGAAAAAATAAAAAAAAACGCTGAGAACTTATTTAGTGATGCAACTGATATTTTTTTTTAAAAATTCATATGTTTACCGTAGTAAATTTATTAAAAAAAAAGAAATTTGCACTGTATTTAATACATAACTAATTTAATATATTTTTCATTACCATGATAAGTGCTGTTTGAGTATCGAGCCGGTTAAATTTGCCTACCTTCTTCAAGCAGTGGGGGACAAAATTGAAAAAAATGGGAGAGCTCCCATGTAAATTTAAGATAAAGAGCTTCTCAAAGAAGGGACGATATTTAAAAAGGTTTTTTATGGGTACAGAGTACAAATTTCAGATCTTGAAAAACGAGTTTAGAGATCAGTAAATAATATATACCATCTTTAAATTGCTATTCAGAACTGCAGCTGCAGCTCTCATTTCAAAGTTGTTGGTTCTGAAGTATGATGAGGTATGATTTAAAACAATGCTCTCTAAAATCTAAATTTTAATAAATTTTTACAAATTACATTTATTACCGGAAGGTGTAGCAAAGCACAACGGGTCAGCTAGTAAAAGATAAAATGAAAATAAAAAATGGTATGGTTTTCTACATTTTCAAGGTATTATAAGGTATTTTTTTTAATTTTTAATAAGTAATTTTCCCCAAATTCTGACTGTTTAAAAAAAGCAATATTTTTTGGATTTTGAAAAATGATGGGGAATCGTGGGCCACCAAATCCAAATTGACCAAATAACATGCAAAACTTATGAGTTGACCCAAAACTGTGATTTCCTAACTCATTTCGTTATTTTAAAGCAATTTCAGATGATGAAATAAAAAAGAGAGCTGTGTATGATCGCATAGATTCCAAAACCTGGCTCGCGAACGTTTTGGCAAAATTTTATATATAGGATGGACAAAATATTTTTCATAACTCTTCATTTGGCATAAGAAAACTTTACAGATAGTAAAAACGTATTTTAAGTTCTGAATGTGTACAAAAACATAAAAATATAGGTGTTTCATGATGTGTGGCCCACGATTCCCCACAAGCTTTGATTTGTAAATTAGTTGCGTTTGTGTGACTTATTGATGTTTCATCAAAAATTCCTTTTCCACGTGAAAGAACATGACAAAACTAAGCCCATAAGCGTATGAGCATATTTTTATTATGCACTTTAGGTTCCCCATCGATTAAATTAGCGGGTGTTTTTTTTAATTATGTTAGTAAGTTTTTCTAACTTTTTTTAGCTTGATAAATAAAAGAAGCATATGATGCGTATTTCAGTCAACAACATATAGGAACATATACTCACACAAAGCGACGACAGTTGGTTTGAGATTTTTATCTCATCACACATCTGAGATATTAAAAGTGGCCCATGTTTCCCCATGGCCCACGATACCGCACTCTCCCCTACTTAAAGATACATTTTAAAACAACTACTGAACCTAGGCTTACCAGACGCCCTACTTTGGTAGGACATGTCCTACTTTTTCGACCCTTGTCCTACTGTGGACCCAAAATGTCCTACTTTCTTACGGTTAGGTCCATTATCTTCTTTATCTAATTTTTTACTTTGGGTTTTTCATTATTTCGAACCATTTTTCATGAAATGCTTATAGTCCTATTTGCCACTGGTAGTGTTCGTGATATTATGCTGGTTGTTTTACCAGCACTTTTAAGTTTTGGGAAATCATCCTCAAAAATGACTATGTGTGTCCGACCGACTGCCCGGTTTTCGTACCGAGAGTTTTTGAGGTTAATTGTCCCGTCTTATCTGTACACGCTCAGCAAGTGTGCGTAAGAAATGTCAAAAACAACTTTATTGCCGCTTCTCCATTTCAATGCAAAACTATAATATTTCATCCAAAGTAAGGTATTTTTCTTTTACCGTGTCATAAAAAAATGTCATGTTTATGTTTTGGTGTGAATTCTTTTTGGTGGTAATTCAACGCTTTGCCGTAAAAATGTGAAAGTTTGAAAAACGATTGATAAATAGGATCAATAATTGTTGGAACTGTGATTGTTTAATTCTGTGTGTTCAAGTAGTTTTAAAATACGTTTTCACTTTGGAGTTCTTCCTCAGCCTCGAGCGCGATCGGTCGCTTTTCGTTATCGGTCCTCTCAAGACAAAGGCTATTGTTTCTTTTTCGAACTTGAACGGTGTGAAGTGATAGAGCGGCGCGATGAGTCCATCGCCGGGTGAACCCCCAGATAGGACAATACCAGAGTGGATGGATCCAAAAAATCTGCATGGACGCCTATACTACATGGTATTGAAAGCAGCAGACGGACATAAACTTCCTCAAAATCCTTTTGTCATCGGACGGTCTGTAGAAAAAACCGGGAAAGTTGAAGGATTTTTTGAGAAGAAACATGACTGGTACGTTATAAAATCGAGGAGCAAGGATCAAATCTGCGCTCTGGAAAAAATAACGAGTCTGATCGATGGCACCCCGATCGTTATCGGTCGCCATCCTAGCTTGAACCAACGTAAATGCGTTGTGACGTGCCATGAAGTCGACGGAATGGATGAAAAACAGCTGTTATCTGAATTGTCGCCCCAAAGTGTGATTGACGTGCGGAGAATCACGAAAAAAACCCCAACTGGTATCGTTGGTACCTCAACATTAATATTGACCATCAACGGGACGGTAATACCTGAATTTTTTCACTTTGGGTTCCTCCGAGTGAAAACCCGTCTGTATTATCCGTTGCCGTTGCTGTGTCGCAACTGCCTTAAATATGGACATACAAAGAAGAAGTGCGGGAGCCCCCTCTCGTGCAGTAAATGTCACTCGACAGCCCACGACAGTCAAAACTGTAAAAACCACCCGTACTGCGGAAACTGCATGAAAGATGGTCATTCTCCGATCAATAGATCGTGCCCAACTTGGATAGCCGAAACAACAGCTATTAAAATCAGCACCGAGCAGAATATGACGATAGCAGCCGCCAAAAAATCGATCCAGCAAACCAACAGCAATATCACATTCGCCAACGTGGTCAAGGCCGACCAGAAACAACAGACAGAAAACAATAAAAAACCTCAACTACCAACCGAGCCAGAACAGAAGGAAGACAAAAAACAGCAGCAGCCACCACAACAGAAACGGACCAACACCATTGCTTCACATTTGAAACCAACCTCTCCTCCTCGGAAAAAAATCACCCCTCAGCCCTCACCAACGCAATCGTCGGATGAAGCTGAAATTACACATCGCGGAAACGCAAACGATTCCCCCAGTACCCGATCAAGGGAACAGATAATTTTAAAACCCCCTATTCCTCCCCAACGCTCTCTTCCCTCTCCTTACCCCTTCCAACCTCCCCCTAGTCTTAAGAAAACTGACCCTCGGCCAACAAAAACTTATGCTAAGAAGTAATCGGCCTAATAAAATCGATTTGAATAAAAAAAAAAAAAAAAAAAAACGTTTTCACTTTCAACGCTCGAATAATGGTGTTTTTATTCTCAGGATGAGATTCTTCTAAAATGAACCTTGAATTGGTCTAACAGTGAAAACTCAGGTATGTCCTTTGTATTACTCATGCAAAAAAAAAATTGGCGAAATGCATTTTCAGCTTGACTCAACAGCACATTTAATGATTAATCCATATAAGAAGCCAATTATATAAGTTAAATTTAAATACACCTGCATAGACTGATGTCGAAGTTCATTAAAAGAAAATATATTTATCATAGCATCATCATGTGAATTTCAAAATTTGAAACTGAATTTAAAGCATATATTTCTAAAACAAATTGCCGAGATAAGGACTGGAAGAAAAATTGATTTTGATAATTGTTATGTGGATATTTATAAAAATCGACGTTTATGAATTACACATATTACAAATGAAGATTTGCTAGAAAAAATCGGCTCTTCAGAGAAATATGCTGCGGAACAAGAATTACTTCCTTTTTTTTTATAAAAATAAAGACTAATGATAAAATATTGAATTAAAAAAAAACAAAATTACATAAAAATTTGAAAGGAACGTTTTTGATCTTAATTTGTTGTGATATCATCTTATCTTATTAAAAATTTGTGTGCAAATCACAAAATAGATAGACTTACTTCAGATTGAAAAACGCCCTACTTTTTCGTAGTATTCTAAGAAAAATGTCCTGATTTTCCCTGATTTTCATTTTCAAGCTCCCTGAATTTTGGAAAAAGATGATGGCAACCCTGAGTGCAAGTAGAACACAGGGAACGGGAAATGAGCGAGAGGATGGTACGAGGTACTGTTCGCTCGGTTTGTCGGCCACGAATGTCCGTGCGCATTTTGTGTTCGGTAAGCTTCGTTCTGTTGTTTCGTTGTGAAATTTTATTTCTGCGATGCTTTGAAATTATCAATGCAAAACTATTCTCTTCAGATATGCTAATGTGCCTGATTTTTCAGGATTTTCCTGATTTTTCGATACTCAGTCTTACAACCTGATAAGCCATTGAATTTCCCTCATTTAAAAAAATGACCTAATTCCACGCATCGAAAATTGGAGTTCTGACTGTTTTATCTTTAATTCTCCTAAATTTTTTTAAATATTGCAGAAAATCATGTCCGGAATTGAAAATGTTTAACCAAATGAAACTTATCTTTTGTGATTTTTTTTTCCTGAGGAACCAACCAAAGCAACCAAAAGTCACATATTTACTTGAATGAAGGCATTGAAAGTTACATATTGGCTGACAAAGAGAATCATCTACCCAATTCCCTTTAGTGAACTTTATGTACTCATTAATGAACTTAAAAGTTGCAAAAGTGATAAATATGTACGTTGTATGTGACTTGTTTTGCCGAATTCCCATTAGTGAACTATATGTACTCATTAACGAACTTGAAAGTTGCAAAAGTGATCTATACGTACGTTATACGGGACTTAAGTCACATAAAGGGCACAAAAGTACTCAAAACGGGATTTGATAAGTCACAAAAAGTGCATTAATGTGCTTTCAAAATCAAATCACCACTTCGAGTTTCAGTTTCAGTTAGAACAACATCTAGGCGTGGTAATGTGGTAGCGTGTTCGATTTTCACCACGAAAGTTGGTGTTCGATCCCCAAGCCGTTCAAGTTTTTTTTTTTTCAATAAGTAATTTAGTAATTGAGTGACCATTCTGATGCGATATATGTAGGAAATGTAGGAAAGAAGCAATTGAGCAGATTGTCGAGTTTGGAATTCGGCGCGTGGCATCATGGCACCGGTACAGAACACAGTAAATAATCATGAGAAGGTGATATGAACCGAAGCCAATGGTTCAGTTGAGATAGAGAGAGTTTTTTTTGCTCATTTTGCGATTTTTTGGAAGTTGAATTAAGAGGCCGCTGAAAGCTGAATAGAAGATCATTAAGACTTGTTTTGGAACTTGAAATTATCAATAAGGACTTAAATTTTGCCTTGCATAGAACGTATTTTCATATCAATGATGGGGCTGAGTAAGCGTTTTTGTACCTGTTTTATGAGCCTTTTGGTTGATTGGGAAGCGATGGCTATTCGAACCTCCGCACGCAAGTGACTTAGAATATTTCCTTTTACAAACCGCCTAAATTCCGGAAACTGCGTTAATTCCCGAAAACCCCTTAAAAACCGCGTAAAAAACCTTACTGTATTGTGAATAACTTCACACATTCACATATTCATTTGAAAATGAGCAATTTTGAAGTACCAACAATATTTTTAACGTTCCATCAAAAAGTAAGAATTCTTATGTTCCTTTTAGATTTTTCTACATTTTTTCCAAAGAATGTTCGATCAGAATAAAAAATAACAAAAATCCGAAATCCCACATCATCACTTTATACGTTTAAGAATCGACATCATTCTTCGTTGGAAAAATCTTTGTTCGAGAGCTTCCGAGAAATGGTACTTTTGTATTCCGTTCATTGCGAGCTGTTCGTGTCGATTCGGATTTACCTCTTAGATAGACCCAAACACGCAAGCAAACAATATATTTTGGTTCTACCGCTACGTCACTCCCACGCAAATCGACTACCGAAAACGTTGGCTGCCTGATGAGAATTCGCAGGCTCCGGCGGCAATCTCTCGGTTGGATTAGAAGAATAGATACCCGAAAAAAAAAACAAGTCAGCAAACTCAACATGGCTCAGCTAAGAGGAGTTTTGTTTTATTTTTTTTTTTTGGCTGGGACGCCCCAGGGGATGAATGAAATCTGGGAAGGGGAATACGAGGCCATGTAACCAAATTTCGACCTTGATTGGATTTACTATTCATTACTGGCTGACAGGATCTGAGCCGGGTTCCGAATAGCTTTTGATCTTTGGCCTGGCCACGCACGTTCTGTTCGAATGGTTCAGAGGTTTTCCGGAATTTTTTTCACCATTCTCACAAACACACACACCCACTTACCGCCAACCATTCATGGGCACTTGGCTCACGAACTTCGCAGGACCAATATTTTATTCACGCTCCCATATTTGCATAGTGAATGCACAGATTGGCCCAACCGATAATAAAACAATGGCTCCATGGGTTTGTTTTTATGCTATAGGATATCTCATATTGAAAATGTCAATTTACCCCAGTGGAAAATTCAAAGGACCATGCATGAAAAGACCAAACTCATACTCGAACACAAGAGAGAGCGCGAATGAAAAAAGAAGCATGAATTTTGACAGACAAATTATGATCTCGTGTAGTCCATCGGGACATAAAACAATTTTTTTTAGTGTTGCTCCCGTTGAAGTTAGCGATTGTTTTTTTTGCCCCAACTCTGAATAGCACAAACACGTGACTGTTATTTTATCGGGCGCAGTCTAATTCCAGCAGAAAAAGTGCAAAAACAAACAAACGAATGAATGAAAAAACCTCGCCAGATACCAATCATCTGGCCTGGGCCTGTCTATCGTCGAAATGAATGGGAGCGTTGGTAGTTTTAAAAAATGTATATAATGAACTTGGCTCGGGATTTAAGCTATCTTTTCACTCGGGCAGCGTGGGGGGTAAAATTTTGATTAGCCTGGTGATCGCTCGGATGAAAATTGGAATTTTCATCAGGAATATGCATCGCAGTTGGAGTTCTTTAGAAGTTTCGAAAATTGAATAAAATTTTTCTACAAGTTTTTTTGGCAATACTAAATTATGTCGAAAATATTGAACTGCATAGCGCTTTGAAGAATCGTTGACTGTTAAACAAATTTTAGAAACCTGATAGGAATATGTACGGCTCATAGTCTAATAACTGACACGATTTTTTTTTCCTTTTACATCTCCGCAGCTTGTTGATTTTTTGCCAGAGCAGTAACAAGTTTTTTACGTATCTGCCTCATACGAACACCATTATACTTGGAACTAATCATTCTAGACTCCAGAACCACATCATTGCTAGCAGTCATAGAGGCAGATTGAAAAACTATGAAAAATTATACGGCTCTGGTTCCTTGGCTGAACTCAACCTTAGTAAAACATTCTCCATCTTTAGGGAAGTTGCCAGATTTTTTTTTATATTCTTCTCATTTTTGTGTTGTTAAAAATCAATTAAAAAACGAGAAGATAGCAAAACGGTTACCTAATCATATGATTTTTTTTTCTAAGAATTTTTCAATGGTGATAAATTTGGCATGTGACGTTATTTTGCTACGAAAAATGTTTCTATGATTGTTCCAGACCTTCCACATTGAAAGAGAAAAAGGGAGGGTTCTATATGAATAAAAAAAACTTTGGCAATACTAATGAACCAAGTTATAAAGCAAACAAAATCAACAAGAGCTGATAGAAAAAAAATAATTATATGGAACCGAGTCCTTGAATAAGCTACAATACCGTCAACTGGGGCAACATGCACCAATTTTCAACTTCAATGGCTTCTAAAAAACTTATGTTCACAGTTAATTCTAACCCTTATGCATCAACAGTTTTAAGGATGATGGGACATCAAAATGCGAAGTTAGAAAAATTATTGGTTTTTTTAGTTATTTTTAATTTTCGAAAATCATGCGAGGGTGAACCTCCTTAGAAAGTGGGTAACTTGCAAAAAAATTTGTTTTTAATGAAAAATCTTATAAACACGTATGACAATTTATAGTTTTTTTTAAAATATCCGCGATGCCTTAAAACCCATTACGCTTGAAAATACCAGTTGCAGTAATGTAAAAACTAATTTTCACATTTTTTTCTAAAGTTTTTTCCGGCATCAAAAAATGTTAAAATTTGTATATTTATTGCTCGATTTCTCAAATTTCATCTATATATATATAAAAAGCAATTATCTGTATGTTTGTTTGTTTGTTTGTTTGTTTGTTTGTTTGTTTGTTTGTTTGTTTGTTTGTTTGTTTGTTTGTTTGTTTGTTTGTTTGTTTGTTTGTTTGTTTGTTTGTTTGTTTGTTTGTTTGTTTGTTTGTTTGTTTGTTTGTTTGTTTGTTTGTTTGTTTGTTTGTTTGTTTGTTTGTTTGTTTGTTTGTTTGTTTGTTTGTTTGTTTGTTTGTTTGTTTGTTTGTTTGTTTGTTTGTTTGTTTGTTTGTTTGTTTGTTTGTTTGTTTGTTTGTTTGTTTGTTTGTTTGTTTGTTTGTTTGTTTGTTTGTTTGTTTGTTTGTTTGTTTGTTTGTTTGTTTGTTTGTTTGTTTGTTTGTTTGTTTGTTTGTTTGTTTGTTTGTTTGTTTGTTTGTTTGTTTGTTTGTTTGTTTGTTTGTTTGTTTGTTTGTTTGTTTGTTTGTTTGTTTGTTTGTTTGTTTGTTTGTTTGTTTGTTTGTTTGTTTGTTTGTTTGTTTGTTTGTTTGTTTGTTTGTTTGTTTGTTTGTTTGTTTGTTTGTTTGTTTGTTTGTTTGTTTGTTTGTTTGTTTGTTTGTTTGTTTGTTTGTTTGTTTGTTTGTTTGTTTGTTTGTTTGTTTGTTTGTTTGTTTGTTTGTTTGTTTGTTTGTTTGTTTGTTTGTTTGTTTGTTTGTTTGTTTGTTTGTTTGTTTGTTTGTTTGTTTGTTTGTTTGTTTGTTTGTTTGTTTGTTTGTTTGTTTGTTTGTTTGTTTGTTTGTTTGTTTGTTTGTTTGTTTGTTTGTTTGTTTGTTTGTTTGTTTGTTTGTTTGTTTGTTTGTTTGTTTGTTTGTTTGTTTGTTTGTTTGTTTGTTTGTCCTCTATAGACTCAGCCGTCTTAAGAGCTAGAGATCTGAAATTTGGCATGGATGCTCATTAGGACCAGGAATGATGAAAAATGTTTTTAGATTTTTGGACGACCCCTTCTGAAGGGGGTCGTCCATACAAGACAAATATTGTTTTCGCGATATTGACGTTATTTTCCGTCGGATTGTGTTAAAAATTTGCACATGAGTGTTTTGAGAGACGAGCAATCGATTACAGTTATCAAATTTAGGGTCAGGGGTCGGCCAAAGGGGTCGTCCATATTCACTGAATAAAGTTTTTGCGATATTGGCGTTATTATACATCGGATTGTGATGAAAGTTTGCACATGAGTGTTTTGAAAGACGAGCAATCGATTTCAAGTTTCGAATTGTGGATCAGAAGTCGGCTGAAGGAGTCGTCCATACCCAACTTTAATGTTTTTGCGTTATTTAATGTTTTTGACGTTATTCTACATTGGATTGAGATGAAAATTTCCGCATAGGAGTTTTGAGGGACGCTCTTTGCTTTCAGGTTTCAAATCTTGACTCAGGGGTCGGCAAAAGGGGTTATTATCTGTTCACTGTTTTTACGATATTCTCTTGATTGAGCATAGAATTGTAATGAAAATTGACACATGGGAGTTTAACAGAAAAGATAATTGATTTCAGGTGTCAAGTTTTGAATCGTGATCAAAAAAAAGGCCGTCCATGTTAGTTGCTCACTGTTTTCGCGATATTGTCGTGATCATGCATCGGATTGAGATGAAAATGTTCAGATGAGGGTTATATACTATGAGCAATTGACTCCAGGTAGCATGTTCCGTGTCAAGGGTCGGCGAAAGGGGCGTCTATATTCATTGTTCACTGTTTGCAAGTTCCTGGCGTTAGTTTACATATAATTTGAAAAGGAAAATGGCACAAGGGAGTTTTGAGGAACGTAAAATTGGTTTCAATTATCGAATTTCGGGCCATGGGACATAAAAAGAGGGTTTCATTGAAAGTTCAGTGTTTTGTGCAATAATTTTGTTGAAGGCAGTTAATTGATACCAATTTAAGTGTGAAGGTCAAGCAAAAGAGTCGTGCACACAAACAAATAGTACATGTTTCTGCCATAATGTCTAGATTTTGCAACCGATCGAGAAGAAAACACTCTCACATAAATTTTAATAAAAAGCCAATCAACAGTTTAATTTGAATTTCAAGTAATAGTAATAGTAGCGACTTTAAACACTGTTGATTTTTTTCCGCAAAATTGTCGAAAAAATGTTTTGAATTCATTTTCTAAACTCATTTTGACGTACCAATGATTTAAAGCGAAACGAAGTTCGTACGGGATCAGCTAGTATAAATATAAAATGAAGTAATGACATTTTTCCCATGTGCTCCCAAAAGTAATAATATTTCTGTGTTTTCAAATGTTCGTATTTTGATTATAATTGTGACTGAGAAAAAAGAAAAATATAATGATACGCACAAATTTAAACAACAAATGGTAGCGATTTAAAAAAATCTAAAAAACTAAACTAAAAAAGTTTTCTTAAATTTCGAAGTATAAAAAAAATTTTCATACACTGTAAACCGTTAAGATTTTTATTTTTAACTCAATTAACAAAGAAGAGTAGAAGTAAAACAATGATTGAGCAAATAGATACATATAGTTTTATTCAGCGGCTGTAAAATTTATTGATGTTTGAAAAAGAAATTCTGTTATTTCAATAAAATTATATTACCTTTTATTAAATATCTTTCGTTTACTTATAACATATTGTTATAAATGTCTAGCAGGACTTTTTTTCTGTCTCTACTCTACTTGTCGATGCTATTTTAAGCACGACTCAGAACTTCTTTATCGGCAAAGCTACTATTTAATGGTCCAGTTACTGAGACTAGATTGACCAGATGTACCTATTTGTTTTATGCTCCGGAGAGTTTACAATTCTTGATGATTGTTCCTTGTGTGTTTGCGCATTGCTTTATGATCATTTTCACGTCCGTAGACGCACAAAATTTCCTTAACCTAAGATTGGGTTCAATGGGAATTTTCCAGTCAATGGCGCTATCCAACTGAGCAAAGCACCCACTCCTAACAGGTCTTCAAAAATATAAACAATAAATAAAACAACACGAATACCTATAATATTGCATGATAAAATTGAAGCTTGCTCAGATCAAAGCTGCTTTCAGTCTCAAGCTGGTTTACTCACCGTGAAAATGCACGTGAACAAATCTTTTTTTTTTGTTTAAAAACGAACACAAACACATACAGGATCTCAATGAAACTTGATGTTTTCTCGAAGAGATTCCTTTTTCTTAACTCTAAGCGAACAATAATCGAGGATATGATGGCTAGCATCTTACAAATGCTAAAACCACCAACCCACAGAAAGTGTACTATGTATGCCGTGACCGGGATTCGATCTCATGCCCGCTTGCTTAGAAGACTTGAAGGCTATCCTCTAGGCCACGAGCTGCGGCCTAGAAAATAGCCTTCATTTTGTCATTTTGTCAATAAAATTGAAATCCGTCAAAACTAGTATTTTTAAGATGGTGGAGTCGATGAGGAATGATTGAAAGATGGAAATCCAACTGGTCTTGTTGTTCAAAACCTCCTAGAACTGTTTTTATTCCAATTTCCAAAATTTCATCATGGTTGGGGAATCGGAACAAAAACATTTCATAGAGATTTTAAACAACAAGATTGATTTTCATCTTTCAACCATTCCCCATTGATTACAAAATATAGTTTAGTCGCGTTGTTGAGTGATTGACGAAATAAGGTTTTTCATGTTCATTTTCACGAGACTTGTAAATGGTCATTTAGATGGAAATGATCACAAAGAAAATATCTTTCAACCAGGGTTTTTTTTCTACAGTGTTGCCAGATTTTTAAACAAAAAGTCTATTTTTTTATAAGGGATCTTAATACATTTGAACTGAAAAATGCAAAATTTGGAGTTTATAAAAAAAAGCAGAGAAAGTTTCAAAAATTTGCTAATGTGTTTTGATCGCAAACTTTTCAAAAAGATGTTCTTGTTTCTCGATGTTTTACGGGAATAGTGATAATTTTCCGGTACGAAAATTGACTCTAACAGATATTTTAGGTCAAACCACAGAACAACTGATTTTCTTATAAGAAAACACACTTCTTTACGGTAGGAGAAAGGTGTCCTAAATGGGCCTTTTGGGTTAAATGCGCTTACGGCTGTTTGACGAAATGACTTACAAGAGATCATATCTTATCAATACAATTTGAGGGAAATACGCTTTGAACATAAAGCAAATTCATACAAGGTTTTGATACCTTTTGATGTAATATTTTGACTTTGAAAAAATATACGTAAAGAAGCTCAAAACAAAAAGTTGGGTGGTTTTTGTTTCTCATTCAAATGAACCTTAGAAGTAAATCAAATTGAGGCTTTTATGATGGTTTCACAATGATGGGAAAGTGAAATAAGAATGTGTTTTTGTATGCCCCCATCATGTTTGTAAAATGCCGCTACCCTAAAATAACAGGTTAAATAGAATAAATATATGATTTTTATCATAAAAACTTCAAATCTAAGCTCTAATTAACATCTTAAGAGCATATCGAAGATCTCAAAACAAAGTTGATAAAAGTTATCTTAGAAATGAGTTTCCTCCATATGATGGCAACCCTAAATATTGTTTATTCCATAAAGTTATAAAAGACATAGATTTTTATAAAACTTCAGCTTTGACGTATGAAAGTTTTTGTTATACCTTAATGGAATAAATTCCTATAAAAATGAAAAAAAGTATGAATGTTTTCAGTTTCTAGCATTTCCAATGAAATTATACGGAAGTATTGCCAAAAAAACAGAAATTTTACCTAAAACATAAATAGGCGCGTTTAGGTTTGAGGTTCGGCAATTTTGACTACAGTTATAATAAAATCAATTTGTCAAAAACTGGAAGGTCATTTCAACATAAAAATTACAGTAAATGTATAGAAAATAGATATCTGCTAATGTGTATATAGTTTTTGTAGACATATTCGATGTAATATTTGATTAAATCAGTATTCTGCTTAATAGGCGCATATAGCCCGCTTCTCCCCTACCTCAGAATCGATAGTATTTGACTCTCTACTACCAGATGGAAAAGTTTCAAATCGAACTTCAAATCTTATACTGGATTTGGAATAGAAAATCAATAGAAAAACTGAGTATTGCCAAATTTAATAAACTACAATAGTTTTTGTCCATTCTTGTTGTATTTCTTAAAAATGATTATGGGAAAGAGAGTGCACACAATAATTTTGCCTTGTTTTCACTTGTACTTAAGCCTTTTAAATAAGCGTTCTAGATTGTTTATTTTTATTTATTTAACTAACTGATGTCGTACGAACTTCGTTTCGCCAGCAATTCTAAAAATGTGTTTGTTTAAGAATATTCCTTACTCTGAAAAAAAAGTAACTATTCAGCAATAGTATTCTTATTAAAAAGTTGGAAAACCACCACATTAACAACGTATCTGTTTCTTTCCAAAACCCGTTCTTCAATTCGTACGTTTACCCGTATAATTTCCACAAAAATGTCACAAAAGCTGTTGCTGGCTCATGAGAATGATTTTCGTTATATGACCATCCGAAATTGTATACCCACAATTCTCAATAAATAACTGTGCACAAATTTTCCTCATCGATTCTATGCATAAACTTTTAACTCATAATTCCACAATACGGATCGAATCGTCTTATCTCAAAAAATCCCTTGTGCTTATTTTTACATCCATTGCCCCTCTCTTAAAATCCTGATGTGGAATTTTTAATCCCAATCCGAATAACGTCAATATCTAAGAACCAAAAACAGTTAATATGGATGACCCCTTTAGCAAACCCTTTACACCAAATTCGATACCTGAAATCGATTGCCCGTCCCTTAAACTTTCCGGGTGGCAATTTTTATCTACATCTAGAAAATAATATTGTCAAAATCGCAAGAACAGTGATAAGGTAATATGGACGACCCCTTTAGCCGACTCGTTAGCCGACTCGTTATACAAAATCGAATACATGAATAAGGCTGCCCGTTTTTAAAACCCACTTGCGTGAATTTTCATCGAAATCCAATGAACAATAACGTCAGTATCACAAAAGCAGTGAACATGTAATATGGACGACTCCTTTTGCCGACCCCTCACACCAAATTTGATACTTGAAATCTATTATCCGTCCCTGAAAACTTCTTTGCGCCTATTTTCATCCTAATCAAATTTATAATAACGTCATTATCGCAAAAACAGTGAACAGGTAATATGGACGACCCCTTTTTCCGAACCCTGCCCCGAAGTTGTATAATTGAAATCAATTGTTCGTTTCTAAAAACTCACGTGTAGGGGAACATGCCCTATTATGCGCCACCTAAGCGAATCGCTGATTTTCTAAGTATTCCACGTACAAATTGTGTTAAAAATGGGTGTAATCGTTGAAGAAAAGTGTTTTCTACAAATTCCTATGATTTTTCATTACTCAAATTGCAATAATTTCTTCAAAAACATGATTTTTAAAAACTATATTCAAAGCCACAGAAGAAAACTGTGTTGCGAATACGCGCCGCTGTGTATTCAATACGCGCCTAGCAACCGAACACACCCGAGAGCAGCCGAAGACCGAAAACACACCAATACTTACAGACACTTTGACTGAAAAGAAAATCAAAATGGACTAATAGAAATTTAACAAAAAATGAAAAATAGATTTTTTGGGCTGAATTAACGCTCAAAATATGGTTTTAGACTTTTTGTTAACTTTCAATGAAAATTTGCCTTTTTGAAAAATTAATGCTATTTTCAACCTACTACGATTGGCGCGTTATAAAGAGCGCATGGGCCGTAATAGAACATACTCATAAAAAGCATACCTTAGCGAGTTCAGTATGATTTTTTAGCATAAAATCATAGTTAAGATTCTCCTCTATCGATTTGTCAGAAAATATTGTCTTATTTGTTTTTCTCTACTTGATGACGCCTTATTGAAAGTGTTTTAAAATTTAGATCGAAATGAAGAAAAACCTAAATTGTGAAATTATCACGACACAGGGGCATTTTAAGGAAAAAATCATACTTGCCATGACCAATCACAGCATTTAAAACAAATTGGTAATATTTTGCAGGCTTAAAATGTTTCAGATTCTTCAAAACAAGAGTGGCGCGTATTAGCCACATGGGGCGTTATATGAACTTTTCCCCTACCAATTTTTCATCTTAGTGCGGTGTATAAAAACGTCCATATCGCAAAAAAAACAATGAACAGGTAATATGGACGTTCTTTACAAAATTTGATACCTGAATAAGGCTGCCCGTCTTTAAAAACCAACATGGCTGAGTGTTCATTGCAATCCAATGTAGAATAACGCCAGTATTGCAAAAACAGTGATAAGGTAATATGGATGACCCCTTTTGCCAACCCCTTACACCAAATTTGATACCAGAAATCGATTATTCGTCCCTGAAAATTTCCCTGTGCCAATTGTTATCTATATCCAATGCAAAATAACGTCAATATCGCTAAAACAGTGAACAGGTAATATGGACGATTCTCGAATCGATTGCGATGTTTATTTTCATTAAAAATAAACTGAAAATTCAAATTGTGCTGAGTTCTTTTTAACTAGGTTTTGGTTCCCAAGCTTTATCTAAATTATTGTTCTCGGGAGTTTGAAAAACGATAAGAAGCTTACTGACGTGTTCGATGTGCTTTTTTATTCTTTTGTTTCTGAATTTTTTATCAAATAATCACTGGGTCCTGTGTTGAAATTTCTAAACTAAATGTCTAGATTTTGTTTAAAAAAAGAATGTCTTTATTTGATCAGCTCATTTGAATGCGGGAAAAACTCTGCGATGTTTATTCTAGGGGTCCTCTTAAATTGTATTACAGTAAAACTATTCGAGATATTGTTTCAGGAGGCCCCCATTGGTGTTATAAGTTCAACTTTTTAGTTTTGTTTTCCTCGATTTTTAGAAGTATGATAAAGTAATGTATAAAAATTCCCTCGCGTCACACCCTCTCCCCTCCTCCCTAACCGGGGGCGCGAAGAAATTGCCGCTATAGCCCCCCCTGCTTAATCTGGCGTTGCATAGGTCTTTATTTTTTCTTTTGCTGCTCGCATATAGATTGGATGGAATTCGAATTAAAGGTAATTATCATACACCACTTCTTCTCCGATTTACATTTCAAATTTTGTTTAAACACTATATTGCTTGATGCATTGACTGTTTAGTATTTTACTGTTTCACGCTAATGATAAGATTCTTCAACTGGCAACCGCTTAATCAGCCCAACAAACTTTCCAACAGGTCCACACAAGGATGAACGATTGTTGATGTTTCTACTTTTTTTACAACCCCCGTCCTCGGTTCCGCTTCACCATTCTAATGGTAGGAAGGTTAGTCGTCTTGTTTTTTCAACGATCATCAAGGGTTGTTTGCACATTTTCTCAACGTTAGTCGACTCGACGAACGGACGTACGTTGCCATCAAATGGAAAGAATGCTTCCGCACTTTTTTATGATGCTACTCCTCCTACATCGCGTTCTCGAAGCATAGTTTTAATGTTAGCTACCTTACCCTTTCGATGTGTTTTTTTTTCAATGATTTGCTCCTAGAGAGAAAGCAGTTCACGATCCTAGTCTCAGTGTGTATGTTTTATAATAGCACCTCTGATATTTTACCGGAAATAGGTAGAAACACAGTAGAAAAACAATAGAATGGACGCCAAAAGCAGCAAAAGCACCGGAAAATCCGAAGAAGCTTGTCCGTTCAACTTTCCGAGCGTGCTACTCTCACATATTTCCCGTTTCGGAGTTGGTGGTGCGTTTTATTTGAAACTACTCTAAATATGCTCCAGTTGTTGATTTTCAGGCTTCGGCCATCATCAACATGATAGGTCTCGTGTTTAGAGAATTGAAATAACTAGCTGCTGAATTCTAACGAGCTACGAACCTTTGCGTTTTCAGGCTGTTCAGTCGCGCATTAAGTTTGATTTAGATTGTATTTCTTTCTTGTGTGCAATAAAATATATTTGCGTTTATGCAAATTGACGAACGAACGCAGCTGAGCTGCGCATATTTATGACCGTGAATGTCCTCGAGACGATTTCTGGCATCGGTTTGTGCTTTGCTATTTTGCTGGCTATGTTTTCTATGCGCAGGGATACAGGACAGCAGTAAACATTTCTGGAATCAGTGGTTTTGAATAACTAATCAATCGAATTAGGAGGCATTAGGGTTCTGACAAATCACCTAAAACTAATACAAAAACTACAAACTTCTGAAATAAGAACATAAAAAGAGCGGTAGGAAACAAATTCAATATGCCAAATTTGGCTGTAGAGGTTCTTATGCTGGGTGCTCGAAACATTTATTATTGTAGAATTGAAGAAAAAATAACACCACGGTCAAAATTAGTCATTTTTTTTTATTCAGATAGATTGAACAATGATTGAATTAATCTACATCGGCGACTAATAAATAAAAACTTAGCTTTGTGCTTCCAATTGGTTAAATCCCTTTCACTGTATCATGAATTGAAACCCAGTAACGTTGGAATTTTCCGAATGATGAACAATATCCTATTTGTTTGTAGCAAAACAGATTACCTACTAATTAAGGTTTTCCCCGGTGCGGTTATCAGTCTTCATTATGATTTTTTCTTTCTACTACTGTTTCATTCAATCCCTTCAAACTTCCACCTACGCCGGGGAATCGGCAGCGCGGTCGTGTCAGATTGCAATCCATCACACCGGTCAGGCATAACCCCACTAGAGTACTACACCATATATGACGGTACATGGAATCAGTTGGAAAAGTTGACCATACGGTTTTGGTTGGGAGATTGGCTGGCATCGGCCAAGTTGGGGGACCCCGGTGTCGGCTGGCAGGATTTGACGGATTGCATATCAGCAGAACAGAAGCGCGTTGAAGGATCTCTCTTTTACTGGCTAAAATTATTGGAAAAGAACACTGCTGATGCAGGATAGCATGTTGTTAATCAGTTGCTGACTTATGTTTGTTGAAAATTCAACAATCCACTGGAATTGCGAGTAAAAAAAATATCATTTCTATCTTCGTCACCTGCACTATTGTTTGAAGTAAGAGTTGATTTCTGATTTAGCATTTTATTCCAATCTGATGTATTTTTTTTTCCTCGGACAGAGAAAGCCCGCTGGAGTTAAACTTTTCCAAGCCTCTTCTCCAACAGGCACAAAACCCTATCAAAACAATTTAACATTGCATAACCTTCTTAGGGCTTAAAGTCTGTTTCACATAGAATCTGGTCGGATAAAATTGATCATTTCTCCGCAAAGAAATAACGTAAAACAAAAGTAAAAATGTCATTTTGTAGGGTTTTTATTGCACTTCGAGGAAAAAAATACATAAAAATCATTCGTCAGCTTTTTGGATGAATTTTCTTTTTTTTTGTGATACCACCCATTATTTTCTGTACTGTACTGCGGGTAATCTCATTCGCCATCTTGTTCCACCACTTTTCCATTTGAGCGGTTTTTTTTCATGGTTCTGCCACATTTCTTCAGTTTGCCCTTAACTATTGCCCAATATATCTCGATTGGACGATAATCCGGACAGTTTGGTGGATTGATACTTTTTTCAACAAAATCGATCTTGTTCTCCTTATACCCCTTAACGACATCCCGGCTGTAGTGGCAACTTGCCAGGTCCGGCCAGAACTTCATCGGACCTTTGTGGGACCGAATGAATGACAAAACCCTCTTCTGGAGACATTCATTCTTCTTTGTAAACATTTCCATTCATTGTGTCCCCAGTGATGAAAATCTTAGTCTTCTTCCCACAACTACAGATCCCTTGCCAAATCATTAACTTACGAGCAAATTTATCTGCGAAAACAAACTTGAATCTACCCGCAACATTCCTTTTACGCTTCGCCAGGTAAAATTTGTTACCGGGTATTTGTCCAAAATCTATTTTGACGTAAGTTTCGTCGTCTATCAAAATGCATCCGTTGTACTTGGTCTACACTTTCTCGTACAACTTCCTTGCCCTGGTTTTAGGAACCAGGTTTTGTTTCCGCGTCCTGTTGCTGTGTTTGCTTACATGCTACGACCGCAAGCCTTCTCGCAAACAAATTCGTCGATCTGTACTGTGGTTCGTCTTGAACTTTTTCGCCAAATCACGCAAGGAGATTCCAGAATTATTGTGAACTGATCGAATTTCCTTTGCTCGCAGCTTCCGGTCATATGTTCCACTTTTACGCCTGGTTTGTTTTGCTCGATCCATCATAAGGGTCTCCCAGTAGCGTTGCAGCACCGAATTTACAGTCGATTTTGGATATTTCAGGAATTTCGCGATCTTTATCCTGACCACGTCGGTTTCACTACGTGATTGTGCAGAATTTTCTCTCGCCTTTCGCGTTCCATCGTCGATAACTTTTGACTGACTGCTTCAATCTTGATGAAATTTTCACCACTAAGTAAACAAACCATCTGAATCAAAACGCTGTCAATAGGTTCGCGATGTGACAACTAGGGGCGCTGCAGTAAATGAAAAGATGCGACCAGATTCTATGTGAAACAGACTTTATGTGCAACATGTCTTGTGCTCTTATGAACTTTGCTTCAAGTATACGCTCTCTCCGATTAAGGAGGGCGCAGCAGTTGCATAGAACATGCTCTCCTTTTTTTTTGACATCTGCAGAACCTACAACCATCGTTTTGAATAATATTTATTCTTTTCAGAGGCTGTTTTGTTCGGACTATGTCCGGTCAAGAGACCTGTGTAATTACTTAACTCGTGCACTAGGTTCAGTATATCTTTTTGCCTGAGTTGTTCCCTTCGCTATTTAACAGTTGGTGGTACTTTCCCAGTTCTTGAGCTCCATAATCAAGGCACCCCTCGATACTCCGCAGAAAGGTTCAGATCCAATCAACAGACTCTGAAGTCCTTCCCTAGATATATCTTTTAAACGATTGTTATTCTTTGTTATTAAGCTGATGGCAAGAATTTGATAAAAAATCATTAAAAAACTAAAAAGGGATAATGAGCCGGTACGGTTTCATTGTTATGGTCATGTAAATTCACAATAGCATTTTTTTTTCTTTTCGGGAATTTACATTACATCATAAATCATGTAAATTTAGAATCATGTCTAGGAGCATTTCTAGACATAGAAGGAGCATTTGATAATGTCTCGTTTACATCAATAATGGATGCGGCACTACTTCATGGAGTGCCTTGTGTTATAACTAACTGGATTAGCGCAATGCTAAGTAACAGGAATCTTCATTCGTCTTTACGACAGGCTTCAATTACAAAAGTTAGCACACGTGGTTGCCCACAGGGAGGTGTACTATCACCTCTTTTGTGGAACCTAGTTGCAGACGGCTTGTTGAGAAAACTCAATGACCGTGGAATACCAACCTATGGATTCGCAGATGATTATCTTCTGGTGGTAAGAGGCTTGTTCATAAGCACATTATTTGATATAATGCAACAAGTTTTGCGCTCTGTTGAACGATGGTGTTCTCATGTAGAACTTTCAGTTAATCCTCTAAAAACTAATATTGTTTTATTTACTAAAAAACGTATCACCCGCGGGGTGCGCCCTCTGTTGTTTTATGGTTCCGAAATCACCGTGTCTGATCAAGTTAAATATTTGGGTGTCATTCTTGACTCCAAATTAAACTGGTCTGATCACATCGAATTCAGAATCAAAAAAGCATGCATGGCCTTCGGACAATGCCGACGTGCAATCGGGAAAAACTGGGGACTCAAACCCAAACATATTCACTGGATTTACTCCACAATAGTAAGACCAATTCTGGCCTATGGGTGTCTAGTGTGGTGGCAGAAAGGAGAAGTTGCAACAGTTCGGACAAAACTAAATCACCTTCAAAGAATGTGTCTCTTAGGGATGTCCGGATCGTTCACTACAACTCCTACTGCAGCACTAGAAGCTCTGTTTTCTATCAAACCTCTACACTTGTTCCTAAAACAGGAAGCCTTCTCATGTGCTTTTCGTCTACAGGCAGTTGGTCTCTGGCTGTCAGGAAATATCGAAATATCATCGAGTCATACAAATGTGTGGCCTGAATTAGTTAGATTAAACAAGTTTGATTTAGCGCTAAACGATTTAACACTCTCGAGTAGTTTTCCCTACATGGGGTTTAAAGTCAAACTTCCTTCTTCTCAAGAATGGTTATCAGGTTTCGTAGAGGACCAAATGTCCTCTCATATTGTATTCTATACTGACGGTTCATTATCAAACGGCCGTGCAGGTGCAGGAATTTACTGTCACGAGTTGAACATAGAACATGTTCAACCTCTAGGAAAATATTGTACAGTCTTTCAGGCTGAGCTATATGCTATTATGTATGGAGTGCAAATTGTACTTCAAAAGAAAATTATGTTCAGAACAATCTATTTCTGTTCAGAGAGCCAAGCAGCTATCAAATCACTCGGTGCTTCCAGTTCTAGATCAAAACTGGTAATCGCATGCCGGAAAGCAATCGAAGAACTTGCTGAAGGCAATGGATTAAACCTTCTATGGGTACCCGGACATAAGGGAATTTTTGGAAACGGATGCGCCGACGAACTCGCTAGAGCTGGATCGGAAAAGGAATTTTACGGACCAGAGCCGGCTGTCCCAATATCGCCATGTTGGTTCAGAAACCAAATTCAAACTTGGTCCTCTAACCAGCATAAACGATACTGGGAAGAGTTGGACACTTGTCGCCAAACAAAATTATTTTTAGAAAAACCATCTTCAATCATATCGAGTTACTTATTAACCTTAAATAAATCTCATTGCAGCATCTTGATCAGAGCACTCTCCGGTCATTGTAAACTCAACTAGGGTAAATGATCTTGAGCGGAACCAATTGGCTCAATTCGACGCAACTCGGAACAGTTGATCAAGCGGTATGGCTTTGGGTTATATCCCAACAAATATTTTTTCAGTTCAGCGGATAGATCTTGGTTTCTGCTTTCTAATGATGATTTTTAGAATATTTTAGAGTGAATCATTATAACTCTAGAGCTGTTTTACTGAAGTAAGAATTCTGATCTTGAGCGGAACCACGCTGATCTTGAGCGGAACCAAAATATGATCTTGAGCGGAACCATTTTCTTCTGTCAACATCTTTAATAGCTCTTATTCATAATACTTGTGTAACTGTGAAAACTTCAATTAAATTTCATCTTTGAAGATTTTAAAGTTAAAAAATTAATCTTTTTACGTGAAAAAAAGAAACTTAGCGTTCCAAAGGTGTTCTCAAAATATCCGTTCAAATTTATTTCTTGCTTAAAAAAAGTCCAATTTTCCCTTTGATGCACTGTATCCTATTTTGAAAGAATCGTTTCTCTAAACTCAAATTTTAGTTTTTTTAATCACAAAAATTAAATTCGTTAGTATATTTCATTGATTTTTTGAATGTGCGTGTTTAGGATAACGACAAAATTAGTAATAAAAAAGAAGATACTTTAAATTACAGATTTGGCAAAAAACGGTACATTGCTCAAAATCAATGTTTTTGAGAAAAAACTCTTATTTTATAAATCCTTATTCCCTTATTTCCTTTAACTTTATTGGAAATTCATGATAATTTGTGTCATTTTTATATTTTAGTTTCGAAAAATCAGTTTACGTTGAAAATCTTTTCATACTTTTTTAATTCAAAGTAAGAAACCTTAATTTTATATTGACCAAAACAAAATTATAATTATGGAAATCCATTCGCAATTAAAAAATTCTGTGAAATCTGTAAATATTTCAAAATATCGTGTTCTGTGACACAGATTCTGTGATAAAAATTTCCTCAAAATTTTGTGAATTAACAGATTTCACTGTTATTTCGGCAACCTTGCTGTTAGCAACTTATTCATAGAGTTTAAAATAAATTCCAGTTTCTCATGAATCACGTTGACATTTATTTATATTCAAAATTTATTGAATCATTTATTATTTATCTCAATTGATAAAACAATTATTTCTCAAACCAATTTCCAGTTCGAGCTCAAGTGTAAAGTCAAACACAAGGAAATCGGATAGGTTTTCAATACCAGGCCACCAATTGAATCGTGAAGTATTATAAAATAGCTAACCCGGTGTGCTTTGCTAAACTTTGTAAAACTAAAATGATGTGTGTAAAAAAACAATTTGAATTTTTGTTTATTAGATAGCATATCGTGTTCAATTGGAATGTGAACATCTGAAACAATCTCTTTAAAAGAAAGATACTTCATAAAGTACGAATAAGAATGCTTCATGAATGATTCTTATTCGGAAATAATGATTTAACTTTTTTGGCTTCATTAGTTCTCGAATTATGCCAAAAATTATGTATGAAAGCCTTTCTCCTCCTTCTCGTCGTCCCTCTGAAAGAAAGATTCAAAAACACATTTCTTGAACCCCAAAAAATTAAACTTTTTGTGTGCTTAGTTTGGTACGCTGTGTGCGCCAATTAATTAGTTTTTGTTCTATTCGAACTTAATTTTACATTTTGATACAATAAGAAATATACAAATGTGCTGCATACATTCAGGGGTATAAACTGCGTGTGAGACATTAGGCATAAGGCAGCGCACCTAGCGGTATATTTCGGAAGCTAGTAGTTCCGCTCAAGATCGAAGATGGTTCCACTCAAGATCATATTTTACTTTTAAAAACTACGCTATTAATTGATATTCTGATGAAAAACTTGCTACAAAAACCCGAATAATGCTTTTTTATGAGTTTTTCTACCATTTTAATCATTGAGAATTAGTTTACAACGGTCAAGGGTGACATAAATTGACGTTCAAAGTCAGCGTAGATTGATGAAAATTGCGGCAGAAATGCGTATGTTTTTAAATCTTCTAATAACATTATTTGAGTTAATAAATTTCAGCAAAAATGTCAATGCTTGTATGGAAAGATCTTGAAAAAGTGTTTTTTCAACAGTTTGGTAAGATTCATAAACAATCATTGCCTAGAACTTAAAAAAAGTAAATGGTTCCGCTCAAGATCAGATTTTGACTAGTTCCGCTCAAGATCATTTACCCTATCACATGCACAACATTCAGCGTGCTGAATCTCCAGCATGTGGTAGTTGTGAATCAGATGTGGAAGATCCCTTCCATCTTATATGTAACTGTCCCTCATTTGCCAGACTACGTTTTCGTACTCTGGGATCTTACGCTTTAAGCGAATCTGAGTTTAAGACATTAAACTTAAAAAACATTCTATCATTCCTTACCGAATGTAGAAAAGAGCTTTAATGCTAATAATCCCTAGTGGAAAGGCTTTATGCCATCTTAAATAGATTGAATTTATTTCTTCCTTTTATAGGTTTTCTTTTTCAGGTTTCTCAGGTAAATGATGAAATCTTGGATAAAAAAAAGGCTAGGCACAATTTTCCCGTATGTTTGGATAACGTGCCGCTATTAAGCCTACCCCCATTCTGATACCTACCTGAATCATGTAAATTTAGTAGAAATAACTTCTTCCAATTATTTTCAGGTTAAAACATGTAAAAATTTAGTACTGTGTAGCTGGTCTGTATCTTCGTTCCCTAGAATACCGCAATGGCCTGAAACTCAGAATAAATATACTGTGTTCCTTATTAACAGATTTCCTAGCGTAACAATGCATTTCCATACTGGTTTGAAGTAACATATGAACGTACTTAGTGCTCGAAGAGCGGCCCGGCTGTTAAAGAACATGCAGTTACAATGACCCAAGATTGCCTAAACGGAGCTGGTGCGGAAAGCCGAGGCTGCGGAGAAGGACCTGGAGTACGCAAAATTGGTTGCTTCTCAAGGACCATCGGAATCGTAAACGTCCAGCTAAGGGGCCGTTCACATACCACGTGGACAACTTGAGGGGGGGAGGGGGGTATGGAAATGTCCACGCTTGTCCACGGAGAGGGGGGTAGGGGTTTGGGTCATGTCCACGTGGACATACTTACTTTAAAAATATTTTCTAAAGATGAATAAATCTAGAGTTTGTTTTGATTAGGTCGTATGAGCCACTTGATGTGTTTCGAGAAAATCGTTGCTGAAGTTTTGAATGACAATTTTATTTCTAACTTAAGGGGGTTTAAATCAAAATCTTGAAATAGCAAAGCTTTCCAGTTTAAGTTTGAACAATTAGTAGCTACTTAAAAGCAAGTGATAAGTATAAGAATTTACAAATTTAATATTTTAAAAAATTTGTGATACCAGGAAAATTCTTACTCGTATTTTTTTCAAAATCAGCCAATTCTATAACAAAAAGGCAAAAATTGGTGTTTTCAAACTGTCAAATTATACAGAGCAAAAATTATTTCCAGTAAAATTACGCAGATGTCCTGTAACAAAAACGAGCAGGACATTTACCATAATTTTACAGGTCAAAATCATTTAATTTTTTGTGTACAACTTTTTTACACGACATTTGCTGTAATAATAAATGAATTTTCGTTAACTTTCAAGGAAAACAATTAAAAATTACAGGTTTTGTTAATTACAGGTGATTCATTTTAAAGGTTGCAGTTTTCAGTGACACGTAATAGTAAAACATTTTTCTGTGTAGGTATTAAAAAAAACTATTTCAAATCTGTCCACGTGGACATACGGGGAGGGGGGTAGGGGTTTGCCAAATGTCCACGCTTGTCCACGGAGGGGGAGGAGGGGGTCAAAAATCTCATTTTTCTGTCCTCGTGGTATCTGAACGGCCCCTAACATGAAATCGTAATAGAAATGATAATCCAAATCGAATGTTAAGGCATTTTCAATAGCTATCGTAAAAATGTTGGTATTGAGTGCTTTTCTATCATTCATTTACGATACGCTTTGCCCTAAAAAAATTGAATCGGATAGCAGTTTAATCAATTCGTAAATATGTCTCCAAAAAGTTGGAAATATGCTAATTCGACATTTACGATTTGAGTGAACTTATTTACGATAAATGGGCGGTCCTTCAATTGACACTCTCTCCGGTTTCTTCCTTTAACCGATTCGTAAAAAGAAAATCTCACCTATAGAGCTATAGCGGGAACCATATCAACTGGTGAGTTGACATCATGGTAAGATACCGGACTGTGAACTTGGAGGACTGAAGTTCAAATCTCGGTCGAGGAAAATTTTTTTTTCGTTTATTTTGCTTTTTGTTGGAAAATCGAATCGTTGGAACCTTGTCATTGTAGATATATCGTCTCCACTTTTGTAGGTATATGCTATTTTGGTAAGTTTAATACAATCTTTTTATCTGGTATATTTGTTTGATCAATTCTGTTGTTCCTGCGTTATACCTTCATAAATGTTTGCTGGACGATTCCTCCAGAAAAGGACATGCAAGACTACGAAGATGCCAACGGAGAAAGCAGTAGTGCAGGAGCCTGGTGAATGGTTCGTAATAAAAAGGAAAACGCGAAAAGAAAGGTCGTCATGAAGCCAGAATCAACCCCAAAACCCAAGCTTCAACGGGTGATGCCCTTATCGTGGAAGCGAAAGAAGGTACAAAGTCAGCGGACTTGTTCTGGAATTACGCGCAGGTCCAAAGTTATCGCCCCTTGGCGTAAGCGTCATCAAAACAAGACGCACACAAAAAGGCGAACTGCTCTTTGAGCTCAATAAAGACCCGGCGGTAAAGAGCGCCGACTTCATGGAGCATGTCGAAAGCACCCTAGGCAATGCAGCGACTGTCCGAGCGCTATCGCAGGTCGCATCTGTTGAATGCAAGGACTTGGATGAGTTTAGCACTGCAGAGGAGCTCGAAAAAGCACTCTCCAGCATAGCTGGCAAGCGCAACGAATCAGTAGTTAAAAAACTAAGAAAGGCGTATGGTGGAATGCAGATTGCAACCTTTCGCTTCTCACCAACAGCAGCCAACACGTTACCGACGGTAGGGAGTGTAAGAGTTGGATGTCTATTGACATTTTAGAACCGCGCCCAGAATACCGAAGCAGATGCAACGATGTTTCAATTGCTGGGATTTTGGTCATCTACAAGTTAAATTCGCGAATTTCTCCCGTCCGAAATACCACAACTGGGTAAAAAAAGTTTTCCCTCAAGGTGGGAAAAGGAACTGAAGTGTAGTGCAGTATATTTTGAATCCCTCAGAGTGAAGCAAACTGGTCTTACAGTTCACCAGTACGAGGGTGAAGAAAGTGCAAGTTGCATTTGTAAACACTGTGCAACACTAGATCTATCAGCATCTATCGCAAGCATGGAACACCACACAGAACGTCAGTGATAGATATCACCTTTGCGAGCCCATCATTCAAAACTGACATGAATTGAAGTGTTAGTGTGTGTCGATTAAACGCGCAGCGATCACCAGGCAATACGCTATAGCGTAGGAGACCGAAATCCGGTTGCTGTAAGGCAAATGCTTGGAGATGGAAGACCAAAAATTTTGATAAGGAAGTGTGTATCGAAGCTATAAACAAGCAGGAAGCATCGCAGGTCCATAACGCTGAGAATCTGACGAAAATGTTGGTAGCGGAGTGCGATATGACTATGCCCAGAAGGAATACACCGAAGTGGTGGTGATGACCAGCTTAGGGGAGGAGCGGACTATATGCGCCTATTAACCTTCCAAAGTCGTTCGGGTCAATATGACCCGAAGCGCACATTCAAATCATCATAACTCTTCGAGAATAAATCGCAAAAAATTGATTTTAAAAACCTCCCTGGGGAATCACGAAATACACAATCTGTAGTACCAGGCAACTTCCTGTGACCACCGGAAGTGCTCCCTCAAAAAAATCCGTAATAAGGCTGTTCGGGTCTATATGACCCGAGAGTTTGCGTAAGTTCCCCTGGCCGCAAATATTGACCGATTTCGATGTATTTTAATTCATTGTATAGATGATTTATTCTAGTTTCTCAATATCGAAAAAATAAGTCGAAATATTTTACGAGATCACCAGTAACTGATTCCGAATGAAAAAAGTCCCGAAAAAGAGCTCTTTTTAGAATGCTTATAACTTGTGACAGATTAAAAATATTACTCTGATTTTATAATATTTGGAATTGTCAAGAATGAATCTATCCATGGATGTATAAGTTTTTGGTGGTCCAAAGGAAGTTTTGGCCGCTATCCCGGAACTTCCGGTAGAAAAAAATCTTACTTCAAAAAAGTCACCCAATTTTGGCTTTGCATTGCTGTATCTTGCTTACCAATGATGCGATTCTCTGAATTCAAATTTTAGTTTTGTTTCGTTAACTTTATTATTACTTTCGTAGAACATAGTTGGTTCCTCAAAAATCTCAGTTGTTCAGTATGTTGTAATGAAAATCACATCTTTTTTGTCATTTTTCAAACTCCCCCTCATGTCGGCGGGTTTACGGGATTTTGTTAGCGTGATTTCTCTAAAATTTGAACTCAAATTGGTCACTTTTTTTATACCTAAAGATTCATTAGAATTTCCTCTTTCGATGGACATACTTTTTGTGTGGTGTTTTGAAAATTTGTAGCAACGTTTTTCGAATTTACTGAAAGCTGCCAGATTTCAACCAGTTTGGCCAACGTTTTCAGCAGGTTGGTGTACAAATCTCGCACCCCTCAAGTAGCCGCGGGAGAAACAAATCCTTTAGCTCTCTTTTTGTCGCTCACCAAATCTACCACCCAACCCAGCAGCAGGAGGAACTGCCGTCTCGTCGCGTGGTTTGTTGATTGATTGTACCTACTGATGGTGATAACGAAATGAATGTTTTATTATGTAGGTATTGCTTGAATCTTTTTTAATATTTTATATTTAAAATATTTTAATGGATGGGCAACATTTCTAAAGTTCACGTCCATGATTCCAGATTCAGATTCAGATTTCAGATTTCAGATTTCAGATTCAAGATTTCAGATTTCAGATTTTAGATTTCAGATTTTAGATCCAGATTTCAGATTCAGATTCAGATTCAGATTTCAGATTTCAGATTCAGATTTCAGATTCAGATTTCAGATTCAGATTTAAGATTCAGATTTCAGATTCAGATTTTAGATTCAGATTCCAGATTCAGATTTCAGATTCAGATTTCAGATTCAGATTTCAGATTCAGATTTCAGATTCAGATTTCAGATTCAGATTTCAGATTCAGATTTCAGATTCAGATTTCAGATTCAGATTTCAGATTCAGATTTCAGATTCAGATTTCAGATTCAGATTTCAGATTCAGATTTCAGATTCAGATTTCAGATTCAGATTTCAGATTCAGATTCAGATTTCAGATTTCAGATTCAGAATTCAGATTCAGAATTCAGATTTCTAAGATAAGTTAACCACCGTTAATTAATTTTGTAAATTTATTTTTCGGCATATCGGTGAAAAGTAGTTCTGAAATTGAAAAAGATGGATAGAGAAGTAAGGAGAAAATTTACAGATGTTGAAAAGAGCGAAAGAGCATTTTTGCGAGGAAACTTATTAACGAACGCCATACTTTACCCTGCAACATTTCATTACTTAGGAGAAGTAGTACCGGGATAGAGGTGGCACTACCTTAACCTATACAATGAAATCTGGTTGGTCCGAAGTCTACATGTGGTGAACACGTATACCCCGGACGGGATTTCAGATTCAGATTCCAGATTCAGATTTCAGATTCAGATTTCAGATTCAGATTTCAGATTCAGATTTCAGTTTCAGATTTCAGATGCAGATTTTAGATTCAGATTTCAGATTCAGATTTCAGATTCAGATTTCAGATTTCAGATTCAGAATTCAGATTCAGATTTCAGATTCAGATTTCAGATTCAGATTTCAGATTCAGATTTCAGATTCAGATTTCAGATTCAGATTTCAGATTCAGATTTCAGATTCAGATTTCAGATTCAGATTTCAGATTCAGATTTCAGATTCAGATTTCAGATTCAGATTTCAGATTCAGATTTCAGATTCAGATTTCAGATTCAGATTTCAGATTCAGATTTCAGATTCAGATTTCAGATTTCAGATTCAGATTTCAGATTCAGATTTCAGATTCAGATTTCAGATTCAGATTTCAGATTCAGATTTCAGATTCAGATTTCAGATTCAGATTTCAGATTCAGATTTCAGATTCAGATTTCAGATTCAGATTTCAGATTCAGATTTCAGATGCAGATTTCAGATTCAGATTTTAGATTCAGATTTCAGATTCAGATTTCAGATTCCAGATTCAGATTTCAGATTCTTATTTCTGATTAAAGTTTCTGAATAAAATTTCAGAATATTTGTTACTTAAATCATAGATTTTGTTTCTCTTGCAGTAGACACTGCTTGAAATAAAAGAAAAGAACCATGATAACCTTCAAAACAAATATGGGTATCACTGAAGAATTCTAATGATAAAATATCTAAAAAGATTCAAGAGGTTTCTTTCAATTTGGAGAAATAATCTTTTTCTATTTTAAAATCAAAACATTTACTACGCAAAGAGGTATCAGCATCAGCACAATCAATCAACAAACTACGCGGCGAGACGGCAGTTCCTCCTGCTGCTGGGTTGGGTGGTAGATTGGGTGAGCGACAAAAAGAGAGCTAAAGGATTTCTTTCTCCCGCGGCTACTTGAGGGGTGCGAGATTTGTATATAATAATAAATGCTGAAAACGTTGGCCAACCTGGTTGAAATCTGGCAGCTTTCAGTAAATTCGAAAAACGTTGCTACAAATTTTCATAACACCACACAAAAAGTATGTCCATCGAAAGAGGAAATTCTAATGAATCTTTAGGTATATAAAAAGTGACCAATTTGAGTTCAAATTTTAGAGAAATCACGCTAACAAAATCCCGTAAACCCACCGACATGAGGGGGAGTTTGAAAAATGACAAAAAAGATGTGATTTTCATTACAACATACTGAACAACTGAGATTTTTGAGGAACCAACTATGTTCTACGAAAGTAATAATAAAGTTAACGAAACAAAACTAAAATTTGAATTCAGAGAATCGCATCATTGGTAAGCGAGATACAGCAATGCAAAGCCAAAATTGGGTGACTTTTTTAAGTAAGAATTTTTTCTACCGGAAGTTCAGGGATAGCGGCCAAAACTTCCTTTGGACCACCAAAAACTTATACATCCATGGATAGATTTATTCTTGAAAATTCCAAATATTATAAAATCAGAGCAATATTTTTAATCTGTCACAAGTTATAAGCATTCTAAAAAGAGCTCTTTTTCGGGACTTTTTTCATTCGGAATCAGCTACTGGTGATCTCGTAAAATATTTCGACTTATTTTTTCGATATTGAGAAACTAGAATAGATTATCTATACAATGAAATACATCGAAATCGGTCAATATTTACGGCCAGGAGAACGTACGTAAACAACAGGTCAAATTTATCTGAAATTGATTTGTACGGAAATTTTGCGAACGGCTTTGGAAGGTTAAGCAGAACACTGATTTAATCAAATATCACATCGAATATGTGTACAAAAACTATATACACGTGTGCAGGTATCTGTTTACTATACATTGGAGTAACTTTTATGTTAAAATTTTCTCCTGTTTCCAAGAAAACGATTTTATTATAAGTGTTGTCTAAAATGCCGAACCTTAAACCGTGCGGGCTAAATGCGCCTATTTATGTTTTGAATAAAATTTTTGTTTTTTGGCAATTTTTCCGTACAATTTCATTGAAACTGCTAGAAAGTAATAATTTCCGTACGACAAAGCTGAAGTTTTATAAAAATCTATGTATATTTTAATTTTATGGAATAAAACAAAAGTTGGGGTTGCCATACTATGGAGGCAGTTCAGCCATGAGAAAAACTTTATCAAATCTGTTTTTAGATCTTCAATTCTCTCCTCAGATGTTATTCAGAACTTAGATTTGAAGGTTCAATGATAAAAATCATTTATTTATTCTATTTAAACTGTTATTTTAGGATGGAGGCATTTTACAAACATGATGGGGGCATACAAAAATAGTCTATTATTCCACTATATAATCATTATTAAACCTCCACAAAAGCTGAAATATGTTTAATTTCTTAAGTTCATTCGAGTAAGAAACAAAAACAATGCTAGTTTTTGTTTTAAGCTTTTTTACGTATAATTTTTAAAAGTCGAAATATTACATCAAAATGTATCAAAACCTTGTATGATTTTTTAAATTTTTTTGAGTTTGTAAATTCATAAAATTCTTTCTTGCCCTATGTTCTAAGCGTATCACCCTCAAAATGCACTGGTCAGATAAGCTGTCTAGTCATCCATTTCATCAAACAGCCGGAGGTGCCGTTTATCTAGGGTGGCACTTAAGCGAGTTCTGAAAATAAGCAAAGAGAATTATTACAGTGCTTTATGCCAGAGCGTAGATGATAACCCATGGAGCCAAAGCCTATAGAGTTGCCCTGCCGAGATTCGGTGGCCCAAGTTCGCCGACCGAATACCCTCAGTAGGATAATAGGAAGCTTCTTCGAAAATCGAGCCTTGACGTACGAAACCAAAACAGGGTTACGATCTATTGCCCTAATAGCATGGCATTTCCACAGGGTTTTATATTCGGACCTGTGCTTTGGAATGCCATGTATAATGAGGTTTTAATGCTGAAACTACCAGTCGGATTTGCTGACGATATCGTGCTCATGATCACCGGTGAAACAATCGAGAAGGTAGAAGACCTAGAAACGGTGTCCGTAGAAAGGGTTGGCATCTGGCTGGAGGGAGTTAAGCTTCAGATAGCTCACCATAAAACCGAAGTTCTGATCGTGACCAACAAAAGAGTTGTGCCTCAAATGAAGATTACAGTTGGAGGACACAAGACGTCTTCGAAACACAGCTGTAATACCTTGAAATAATGGTCGACAATCGCTTAAGCTGATTTTGCTGAAATTTGATTGGTTATATACATATATGTGTTTTTTTTTTCAATAAACTTGTAGATTTTGTATTGATAAACCTATGATTATTTTTTTTAATATAACCTCGATTAATCAGATGTTACACGGAAGATTCCCACGCTTGGTGAATGTTATTCAGCCCACGAACAAAGGAAATTATCAAACCGGCTAACCCTAAACTCTAGGGCCGTAATAGTTATTCTCGGAAAACCACCGCAGAATCCTTTCACCGAAAAACGAACCGTATTTCTACACAATAAACAGAAGTGGCGGTGGCATGCTGGTGGAAATACTGTCCTCTGCCACCCGAAAACCGGTTGAGGACCCGGCCAGTTAGCTAGCTTTATCGCCGACTGGCGCTTCCTCAACCGGGTCAAAACCCAGCCTGGCCAAAACGGACCAAACAGACCGAATAACTGGCGCGGATGGAGCGCATGATGCTACCACACCACACATACACATATACACACGGCTATAAATAATATGTAAACATAATGCTGATGACAACATTATCCCATAAAAAGGCACCGAGAAATTTATATCCTCGTAACCCGGTCACACTTCCTATGGCAACGAGGCTCTGCACCGCCAACAAGCGGCAGCCGGCCAGCAACAGCAGCCCTTTTCCATCTCAAATTCGCCCCGTCCGTTCCAGTTCATGCCGCTCTTAGATGGCACAAAGTTACATCAGTGTCCTGTTCCAAAATACATGTACCGTTTACTAGGGTTTTCACATTCCGTGGAATAAAAAAATAACCCTTATCGCCTTCATAAGACAAAGCGACTATCTCAATTAATAATATCAGAAACTTTCTGATATTTTTTTAATAACTTTTGAGAAACACTTTTATAAAGCCGGTTTATTTTAAAAACGTGCGCCTACTTTAATCAAAAGGTTTGAAATTATTCAACTTTTTAAGACACAAGTTGATTGTAATAGGCGGAACATTCTACCTCGCAATACCCATTTACTGTATGAACCGTTTTCTGTCGGTTTTCCTTACTGACCTCTTCCTTCTTTTAGCTCACAAATGGCTGAAAGTTTTATCTCCAGCACCTTTTCCACAGCTAATCTCTATAATTACTACTTCCATATTAGGTGTATGTTAGGATGCAGGTGCTTGCATTATGAGAAACTTTTCCTCGTGTTGCGTCGCTGGAAAATAACTTCCAAAATATGTTCTAAGTGAAGTAAATTTTAACGAGTTTTCTCTCGCAATAATAGTATATAAGTACCTAGTAGTGAATGTTAACTACATTCTCTAAAAAAAAAGTATCGGTCAGCAACATATCGATTCGGAAAGGTGGAACTTGCACAATTGCAACCGACTAACAAGATAAAAACAGCCAACACACCGCCAAAAAGTTAAACTTTCCAACCGAAAAAAAATCTACGCTAAAATGAACTTCCAAAATTGCACCTGGCAACGTAGGCAAAAATTCAACAACCCCGGGAGAAAATATCGATGGTTTAAATTTTCAAATTGAAACAGGGACCCGAAGTGAAGTGAAAGTTGCTCCACCGAAAACGGGAGTCTGACTCTACTTGCTGTGGACTTTGTAGGACTGGCAGATATTCATTCGATCCGTGATGATTGCTGATCATAAGTTTTATTCCTGTTTTTGTTTTTGTTTTTTGTTGTTATTGAGTTGCCGTTCAACAGTTTTCTGCTTCTGTTTGTTTTGAATTTCGATCTGGCTGCAGGCAATTTTCACACATCGTTGCAAAAATTAACAAACCGAAACCTTAGCATGATATCGTATAGCAGGATTGAAAGTAGTTTTCTGAATGTGTCAGCTTCAAAGTTTGTTGAAAACCGAATCCACTAACGTATCCTTTGTATTTAATTTTTCTCATTTTTGTGTTGTTTTTAGTTGCTAACATTGACATTTTGTTTGACAGTGCTGTTTGTTGATTTGGAGACATCTGGTGCTCAGCCGGAAAATCGCTTCAAAATCGTGGTTGGAATTTTTACACAACCTTCATGGGTTTTCCCATTTTTACTTTCAAGTATATTCAAGAGGAATTCGGACTTCAACCTATGCTGAAAAACTAAAAAATCTTAGATTCTTTTTACTTGATTTGACCCTGGAATGATACACCAGTAGTAAAACTTATCAGAAAATTAGCGCAGGAAAAACTTTATTTAGAAAAAAAAATCCTAGGTCTGGTACTCCAATCAATTTTATTTATCATTTCAACACTTTCACCAATAAAGGGCAAAATAATTTAAAAAAAAATGAAGAAGGGGTTAATCACCGAAATTTCTGTTTGTTACTTGATTTTGCTGCCTTATTAGTAAAAAGTGATGTCCTTTTTAGGGAGAACAACTATGAAATTACAACATTGTTTCGTGTTCAGATACTAAAAAAATCTATTTCCTAGCGGTTTTTATGGTTTCTAAGCGTCCGTCTTAAGATGGATTTTAAGGGCTTAGAAGGCACCTTAAGAAGGACGCTTAAAGCTTAGTTCTTTTGGAAATGAGACACTTTCTTTTGCTAATAGCTCGTTTATTAGTAATTGGACACTCAAAATTTAGACAGCATCTTGTTGCTTGTAAAATGAACTATCCAACCCATTTTTTTAAATTTTTTTAACGCGTTTTTTTTAGATATTTACGATGCAAGAGAAAATGAATAAAATAATTTTGCACAGTTTCCTTCAAAATACATCATTATCAATTTGATAACTGACAAATCCCTAGATTATTCAAATAATTACTGTGTGTGAGTGGTGGAAAAGTATGCAAACACTGCCAAAAATGTCCACATAGTTCAAATTAAGCATTGTAGTGAAGCATATGATCGGTAACTACGCTTAAGGAGCCATCTGGGAAGTAAAGTCTCATTTTTATTTGGAATAAGAGAAAAACTAAAAGTGGATCGCTGAAATGTTCAAAATTTTTTGCTCCAATAAACTGAAAGTGTTGCCTTGTAATGAGTCATTCAAACCCAACCTCAAACAACAATTTTTGCTAGTTCCAGAGCTAGTAAGCTGTATACCCGTACCGAGGCAATGGGACAGATAATTTCTGATGAACGCCAAAACGATATACTATTTCAAACAAATTCCAGTGTTTGAATCCTATACCATTTCTGCTCGTGGCAAGGTCCCGAGCATATTAAAGTTTGTACTGGTTTTTTGTATAATATACTAGCTGATTTTACCCGGCCTTGCTCGGGTTCACATAAAATATAAATCGAAATGAGTCGTTTGACTTTTTGAAATTTTGAAAGCTTTTTGTTCATCATTATAACAAATTGGACCATTTTTGGCCATGTGAGCTTTGTAAGTTTTGTTAGTCTTCTTAAAGTTTTATTTGGGATTATATGCAAAGTTTATCGTTTTCATATTATTAAATAACTAATTGTTTTTAGGTTTGCTAATAGAAATTTGAAAAAAATTCCCTTGAATGCTTATCCATTCTATCACGAAAAACATTTCGATCTAAGGTTGCCAGGTTAAATTAAAATTTGAGGTAAGCCCGGTCTGGCCCGGTTTCCCGGATTTTGTTGCAAAAAGACCGGATTTATCCCGGATTTATTCACATCATTTTTAAAACGTAACCTAAGCTGAGATTTTATAATTATTATATTTTTTTCATTTTTACGTTCAAAAAGAAGTTTTAAATGGCAAGTTTTAGAAATAATCATGACCCGTGTTTGGAAGCTTGATATACAATTTAAAACTGCTGATGTGGTTTATTGAAAAACAAATATTGCAAGTATATTTTTCGTTATTTTTACTGAATAATTCCGCGGGTTTTACCAAGTTTGCCCGGATATTGCCAGGATATCGGTTTGAACATTTTGAAAGCAAATGATAGATTAGGCCAGGTTTTTTGATAAAATTGGCTGGATTTGTCCGGTCCCGATACGGCAATTCTGCCTTACACCCAAAATTTTGTGGGAAGCTTGAATTGAATTAAAATTTTTTTTATCAAATGATACCATTTTTTTATCTTTTCCATGGGTTATCTTATCCCATGTATTAAGCTTGTAAACAAATGTTAACGACCTCTTTTCAAGATCTCCCGTAGAATGGAAAACCAATTTAAGTTTTATTTTGTACTTAGAAATTTCTAAATAGATATCCGCTGAAACCTCTGCAAGTTTTCAATGTGCTTTTTAAAATTTCTTATAATTGGACGAAAGAATTTAACACATCAATGATCAATGATCACTTAAAATTTTAAAAGTTACAAATGAAATTGAATTGTACAAAACTAAAAACTTCAGATTAAATTACTTAAATTTTCGTGCCATGGATTTCGTTTTAATTTTTTGCATAAAATGAACGTTTAATTGTCTAATTCTTATTGTAAACTAAATTCCTACACGGCAATCAAAATGTTGAAATCGCAGCCTTGAACCTACAACCCTCAGTTTTATTAATTGTTTCCCTATGAGGAGTTCCAAAAATATGAAAATGGATGGTTCTTCAAAGCTGGAACATTAGTTTTCAGTCCAAATAGTTATTCAACAAGAAGTCAATTCATAATGAACATAAATTAATGTATCCATACTTTACACACTGCATATTCTAGTAGATTCTCAACTACTGCTCTCAATATATTCCTAACAGGCGAGTAGTTTTTTTTTATCCTAAATGAAGGCTCATTATTGCAATCAAATGCCTCGCACCGGTACTACGTGCTTTGAACAGTAGAAGGGAAAAACACCCGCCAAAATTTCTCCTTTCAAATTTTTTATACTCAGCAAGCTTTGATTTGCTTTCCAGTACACGTGAACTTTGCATGGTCGTTTCTAATGCCTGGCCCATGGTGATGGTGAAAACAATCCCGCCAAAGGAAACGAAAATCGGTTGACAAATGGGTGCCATGACTTTTGATTCGTGGGAATAAAAACATAAGTTGTATGGGAGGGTCCCTTTTCTTAGACGGGAGGGGCCCAAAACTATTACCTCGACCTTTCTCATGTCCGTTTACATCACTGTACCGAATTTCAAGCTGATCGGTTAAGCGGTATGGATTTGTATAAGGTGCATATATACATATATACAAACATATATAGCCCAACTCATCTTTATATATTAGATAATGATTTGCCAAAATTCTGCTCCTGTTGGAAAAAATAACAATTTTCAAAACGAAAACTTTGGTTTTCGCTGTTATAATAGCCTAAAAAGAGTAATCTTGTATGAACCCTTCTCGACCTACAACCTATACTAACCTTTTATACTTTAAGTTCAATCTCATGATGATCTCACTGCGTTATCGTCAGAATTTGCCAGCAGAAATTCCATTAAAAACGCTTTAAAGTGGCTCTAAAATAATCCAGTTTTGTTAATTTTGAAGCAGCTGTATCCTTTAAATTGCCTTCAGTTTGTTTCAAAAGAGAAGTATTGGACCGAAAAGTACCAGATATTAAAGGAGGAAGATGTAACAATCAAAAATGCAGATAAGACGAAGTATAAGTTTGAAAAACTGATCAATATCATGACTGAAAAAAGTGTGCGCCAAGAATAAAGCAGATTTTTTTCTTACAAAAATCGAAAATTATTTTTTTTAAATGTTTCATGAATTATCAAAAGACAACCTTCATTCCTTTCATAGAAAGTATTTAGATCAAACGAATGGTTTTCAAGATACACGCATTCGTAACGGTCCCATTTCTAAAAAAAACTAAGCTTTATTGAACCATAGACAACAGCTTAAATATGTGAGTTACATCATTGTTTCGTGTTCGAACACTAAAAAGAGGCTATTTCCTAACTGGCTGAAACTTGAAAAAGAGATAAAACCGTTTAAAAACGCATTTAAATGTTTTTGCCGAAACCTAAAAATCAGACATTTTTCCTATCAATATAAAATAATTGCAAACGGCACACAATTTGGAATGATTACAAGTTAAAGATGATACAAGTATGTAAATAAAGGTAGTTCTAATGAGTAATAACCTAACATTGCGATGGAATAAGTGTTTTATAAAACTGTTGATAGTGTATTGCAACGGCACGTTTGAAAAAACTTTTTCAAGATTTGACAACGCTGAAATACTGATCAATTCTTCAATCAATAATGATCTATTCTGCGGAATACATGAGGTTTAAATATCTTGATAGAACATAATCCAAGAAATAAATTTATTTTTTAAATCTTCAAATTTCCTTAAAACAACAATGCTGTAATGAAAAAAATTAACTGTTCTACTCATAGAATGCTACTTCTATGTTAATCTACGAAAAAAAAAATGGCGGATTATTGAACAGCTCAAAATCAATCATTTTTAATTGAATTAGTTGCAGAAAGAAGTCTCCCGCCCGAGTTAGCTAGTTATAGCTTATTTATTCATTAAGTACTAAGTCTTGCTGTTGAAGGTGGGTTCCAAAATAATACATTTGTCTCTTCAAGTGGACTAAGATTCATAATGCTTCTACAAGACCAATAGTACCAAATATTTCACTAAAATTTTAAACGATATCCAAATGTCCCATCCTAAGGCAGAGCTTTTTCCGGTGACGGTTCATTGTAAAAGAACGGTGGTGGGAGGAAAATGTGATCCTCAACTGGAGTAAAGCCTTAGCCGCATGAAAGAACAGGTGCTGTGTATCAAAATAAAGAATGGTCCATTGTGAGGGTGGGTGGCTAATTCGATGGTCATTCACTAGTATAAGGCAAGCAGGTGCACCTGTCCACCGCCCACGACTGGCTACAGGTTGGGTAGCATTGCTGTTCCTACGCCAACGTTGCTGGTTGCCTACCTTACGTTGTACATAACATCACACGGGCGAATGAATGAAGGTTATATTGGCCGAGTGGCACGAGAAAATATTAGATAGACACATGAATACTTTTTTCAATTACTTTTTTTCCGAACTTTAACGTAATTCTCAAACAATTTCTAACCCTATTGAAAATTCCAAAATCTTAACAATTCTATCTTCTAACTTTCATCGTAAAGTAAATGCTCGTTTTTCCTTTTATACGTTTGTCAAAAGTGGACCATTCCGATGCGACGACCTTCTTCCCACCGAAGCCTATGCCGGTCGACCCAAACGGATGTAAATTTTTATCATCCAAACACTGATTTAAAGGTTAATCCCGGTGTTTGTGTGAGTTTGTGAGGGTACCAAGCTAAACAATGTAGAGATTTGTATTTTTTTTCTCCTGGTGCCATTTCCGGTACTTCTTCTCCCGCTTCTCCAGGTTTTAGATTTAGGCTGGTCATGCACGTCAATGTTGGTCTGCTTGGTGGTGGCCTTCGGGTAATTGCATTGTTAGTCGGAGTAATTCCGTTACTTGCCAAAACCCGGAACCTTTTTCCCTTTTGTAACGCTGAATTTGTGGTATGAAGATTACCGAGGCAATTTAGCAGTTGGGCTTAGGCAATGGCACGTGATGGCCTTTTGTTCCTACTCAAAGAACAAACGATTTTAGCCGAAATACAGGCACCTTTATGTAGAAGGTTTTGGCGGTCATCTTTTCATTGGGTGAAGTCTTTAATTACTAGGACCAACTTTTTTTGAAAACGGAAAAAACGGCCGCGAGTCTGATGAAACTTTTCCGATATGGGTTTTGAGAAGAAGAGATTATCGAGAAGAATTGCAATTTTCGATATCACAATTCGACGCCATCTTGCCCAAAATACTTAAAAAATATCGGGAATTTTGTTGCGCACAACTTGTACAAAAAACTAATAAATTCCAAGGCAAGTTGGTATCGATAAACTTATTTTCATCAACAGTGCACTTAAATGATATTCCTAAACACAGCTTCAAATCAATCGGGTTTGGTTGAACATAAAATGTACTTAAAAATTGTGTGACAATTGGGTAGGGTGATTTTAAAAGTTTTACCTGTACAAACTTCGATACCTTAATCGATTACAAACAGTAGCCAAACTGGTCTTTCAATGCCAAAAAGATAGGATTATTTGGTGTTGCATTTTTCTCGATGTAAAAATGCCAAAAAGATAGGATTATTTGGTGTTGCATTTTTCCCGATGTAAAAATAAGGTTTCATTTAAGTATCAAAATGTTGAAGTATGACGACAAACCAACACCAAAGTAAATCATTAGAAGAGATGTACCAAATATTCGGTCGGCCGAATATTCGGCTCCGAATACCGCCCAAAAACCGCTAAATCGAATATTCGGCTCACCGAATAGTTGAGCTAATACTCATGATAAAAATTTATACAAAAACAGACTCTTCAAATATCTCAAACGATTTAAGATAAATTATAAAACATTCAAAAAGATTCTTGAAAAAGCTACACAATCATCCAAAACTTATGGTTTGACTGTAGTTCGTACTGGAGAATGCTGACGAGTATCGTTTTATACTTTGATTATTGTTTAAATATTCCAGATTTTCTGGATATATCCAGGCTTGCCCATTAATCCAATATAGAATTCAAGACAAGTCAAATCTGGCCTAAATACACCTATATAGTATGAGGCATTTCTTCACTCGTCAAACGAACTGCTGATTTCTCATGTTTACATTTTCTCGGCATATCGTGGTAGAGTAAACATAAAACAACATAACACATGTTCAATGACCAGATAGTAATAAAAGAAAATCAGCTATACTATGGTAGTGGTTTTGCAAGCTCACCTTGATGAGGAGAATATAAATTCTTTATTTAAAGGGTGATACGGTCAAAATCTGGTCAAGGGAAAACGCGTGTAAATCCGTGAAATCGTTTATTTAAAAAATCAAATTAAATTTCTTTTTCCAAGTTTAATTAGTATAAAATTCAGGAAAAATATTCAGTTAGGTTTCCGTTTTTCCAAATCCGAATTTCCGGGCCTTACGCTTAACCCCTGCTTTCATATTTTGTACAGCCACCTTGTCCACCTTATTAGCCGCAAAAAGACAGTTTGTCTTGAACTGCTGCTCGCCCTTAGCAGTTTTTTTGGCCTTCTTTAGGTTCCGCTTGACAATAGCCCAGTATTTCTCAATTGGGCGGAGCTCTGGCGTGTTGGGAGGGCTCTTGTCCTTGGGAACCACCTGCACGTTGTTGGCGGCGTACCACTCCATGGCCTTTTTACCGTAATAGCAAGATGCCAAATCCGGCCAAAACAGTACGGAACACCCGTGTTTCTTCAGGAAAGGCAGCAGACGTTTATTCAAACACTCTTTCACGTAAATGTCTTGGTTGACAGTTTTGAAAGCTATGAAAATGCTGCTTTTCAAGCCATAGGTACAGATGGCTTGCCAAACCAGATATTTCTTCGTGAACTTTGACCGTTTCATGTCCTTAAAAATATCTGCTACCTTTCCCCATCCTTTTGTAGTATATTACTTCTGTCCCGGAATCTGCTTGTAGTCGGCTTTGACATAGGTTTCGTCGTCCATTACCACGCAGTCGAACTTCGTCAGCATCGTCGTGTACAGCCTCCGGGATCGCGCTTTGGCCGTCGTATTTTGTTTATCATCGTGATTTGGAATCGCTACCTTCTCGTAAGTCGATAGTCCGGCTCGTTTTTTGACTCGATGCACGGTTGGAGACGATACATCCAGCTTATTTGCGGCATCTCGGAGAGAGAGGTTAGGGTTTCGCTTGAAACTATAACAGCCCCTCTCTTTGCCGTTTCAGCGGCTTTCGGTTTACGATTTCCCCCCGATCCAGACATCCTGGCTGTCGACATTGTTGCCATACGCGAGCAAAATTTTGATACGCTGCTCTTCTTCTACGGATGGCATTTTGAAAACTGAAGAGTGAATTTACACACACACACACACACACACACACACACACACACACACACACACACACACACACACACACACACACACACACACACACACACACACACACACACACACACACACACACACACACACACACACACACACACACACACACACACACACACACACACACACACACACACACACACACACACACACACACACACACACACACACACACACACACACACACACACACACACACACACACACACACACACACACACACACACACACACACACACACACACACACACACACACACACACACACACACACACACACACACACACACACACACACACACACACACACACACACACACACACACACGCACAAACACACACACACACACACACGCACACACACACACACACACACACACACACACACACACACACACACACACACACACACACACACACACACACACCTTTAATTAATTGTTCATTCATAACAAGTTAAGACATGAAGGTATGTTGATGATTTTAATTAACATTTTTTTTTAAAGAAAGCAGTGCTTATTATCAAAGATCAAAATGGCGACCAGTTGGTGTTTTCATTTTTCAAAACAAAAACAAAAAGTTACCCTACCACAATCTGTCTCAGGAAATACTCTATAACATTTTCCGATTTTTGCTCGGATTTATTCAGAGTATTTGCTAAATTGAATGAATAACTCAAATTTCTCTTTGAAAATTTTTAGATTTTATGTTCAAAAACGATTTAAAATAAACGATTTAAAAATGAACATAAAATTTTGTTTTTTGCAATCGAGAACAATAGATCAATGATTGCTTATGACAGGTGATGATGGAAAACGTGGTACAAATGTTCAAATAGTCCTATTTGCCGCTGATAGTGTTGGTGATATTATGCTGGTTGTTTCACCAACACTTTTTAGTTTTGGGACAATCAACCTCAAAACGACCATGTTTGTCGACCGGCTGTCCGTTTTTTGTACCGAGAGTTTTGGAGGTTAATTGTCCCGTCTCATCTGTACACGCTCAGCAAGTGTGCGTAAGAAATGTCAAAAACAACTCTATTGGGTTCTTGGTAACACAACAGTGTTGTAAGATATTCTGGGTAAGAGTGTTAAAGTACTCATTGAGAAATGAGTACTTTCCCGGTTAGAGAATATAAGAAGTGGAAAGTGACAAATAGCTATCGCTAGTTGTATCGGTAGTTGTTTGAACACTTGACGAACAAATCTGAATAAAGATAACTTCATTCCACCACTGAAACCTGCGTTTTTCAACAGGTTTTGAGCCCAGATACGTCTGGAAAATTGATAAACGAGTTAGTAAGAGTGGTACTTTCAAGTATATTTGACTTGCTGTTAGCAAG